>NW_027466519.1:8340000-8495000 GCF_050575085.1 Anarhichas minor | reverse complement strand
GGCCCAGCCAGAGCCCTGACCTAAACCCAATTGAGCATCTCTGGAGAGACCTGAAAATGGCTGTCCACCAACGTTCACCATCCAACCTGACGGAACTGGAGAGGATTTGCAAGGAAGAATGGCAGAGGATCCCCAAATCCAGGTGTGAAAAACTTGTTGCATCATTCCCAAGAAGACTCATGGCTGTACTAGCTCAAAAGGGTGCTTCTACTCAATACTGAGCAAAGGGTCTGAATACTTATGAGCATGTGATATTTCAGTTTTCCTTTTTTAATAAATTTGCAAAAATGTCTACATTTCTGTTTTTTTCTGTCAAGATGGGGTGCTGAGTGTACATTAATGAGAAATAAAATTAACTTTTTTGATTTTAGCAAATGGCTGCAATGAAACAAAGAGTGAAACATTTAAAGGGGTCTGAATACTTTCCGTACCCATGATGACGCCATGTTTCTGTCACGCCTTCATTTTGGGGAATAAAAGCGTTTTTTTACTTTTGTATTTAACGACATCTGCTCAACTGCTCAATAGGAGTGTGAATCTCCAGAAGCCCCACAATACGTCTGCAAATCATGCAGTGTGTCAACATCTGTTTTATGGTAAAGGTTTTCGCTCGGTTCATCTCACTTCAGTCTTTTCTATTGCAGCAAAATGAGTTTGTCAGTCAAGCAGACAGACTGCTGTCATACATGCAGCACGATGCACCAGACACACTGAACTGATTATATTAGGTCCTGTGTACAGATTGTAAAGCCCTCTGAGGCTAATTTGTGATTTTGGGCTATACAAAATAAACTGAATTGAATATTAGTCTCTACATAGTCCAATCCCACTGACTCTACCAGAGACAAGTCAGCTCCATCTAGTGGACTGAAAATGCAATAGTTATCAAAAGGCTGAATTTGTATTTGAAATATGAATAGTTTATATAATAAAAGTGCAATACTTGCCGTCCATGTGTCGGTACAATATTAACACTCAAAATATCACCATCCTATGCTGTATCTCAATGCATCAGAGTTAAATAAAGAACTGTCTGAATTAAATATAGTATAAAACTTTCCTGAGGTATAAATTACTATGAGATCAAGTAATAAGTAAACAAACATTGTGAAACTGTCAGCACTGGCCCCAAGTCACACAAAACCAGGGAAGATGTTCATGAAGAATTCCATTTTGAGAATATGGAATATAACATTATTTCAACCCCTAAAATAGAATAAATAACATTTTGGCCAGTGTATATGTGGCCAAATGTCATACTGTAATAAAACAAAACTCAGCTGCTTCTAAAGGGGGGAAGGAACATTTATCCATCCCCAGCACCTAAATGAACATCATGCTGTATTGAAGAAGACTTGAAACTAGAGATTGAGACCATAAACTCATGTTGAGCGAGAGGAAAAGGCAGACCTGGTTCTATGAGGGTGCAAAAGCATGCATTGCACCCTCAGTTTAATATTTTCAATTGAAATTTGAATAATAAATGGCAAGCTTTAGCTGGTAGGCGCATGCTTTAACCACATTAAAAGGCCATTTTATGCGCCAGTTTTGGTTGGAGGAGGGGAAAGGGGAAGTAATAGAGTCACTAATTACCTTCGGTTATGTAGTGACTGTTTTGAATGTTATGGTAGTCAGACCAATAGAGGGCTCTCGTGCTATTTGCCTAGTGGGAGGCTAGAGTAGCCTGCATAGTGTTGCCACCCAGCCAGGAGAGGCAGCACTGTTACCAGGATGCTCATGTTGTAACGTTGAGTAGTGTTACCTGAAGATCAAGTATCTGCATCTAATAATTGATATCCGAAGATATCACACGTTTGATACAAAGTGATAAGTAAAATGCAATTATTACTTTTTCAAGAAGTAATAAGTAAAAGGTAACTTGTATCAGGGTCACAATGAGCGACACATTACAGGGTGCAGCTTTAAAATATTAAAATATGAAGGCTAATTCACAACAGATATGTAATTAATGTAGCAATAATGGCGACATTCGGTTTCATAAAATATGTTGAAGTTGTATTCGGTCCTCATCATCCTCACTTCCTTAGTATCATAGCTCAGGTAAAGTAGCACGGTCACAAACGGTGCTAGCTAGCTAACTAACCTAGTTTAGTACAGGAGATCAGACCAACACAATTACTTGCAGTGTTATGAAGATGTCCTCGTAGAGACCTCAATGTCCGGTTATGACTGGCACAACAGCGGAGGAATGCACCGACAGTGACAAACGTTAATCAAAAGTTGGGGAGTTTGGTCTCTATAGCGACGTCTGCTGTGTCTCACGCGGACTCTCGTCACGTTCTGGTTCTGATGTTTACCGTTAGCTACCGCCGTGGGGCACGCGGAGAGTCTTCACATCAAAGCAGTGAGCCGCTCTGTTTTGGTGACAGCATACATGGGAACATTAACGTTACAGCGGGCCCAACTCTTAGCTAACGAGCCACACCTTTCCGCTATTTCTTTCTTCTTTAAGTCCCACACACTTACCTTCAGTCGCCGTCCTGAGTTCACACTGCCGCCCGGCTGAATGGTAAATAATTATATTAACTGACAAGTTCCCCTCCTCGCTTTGTACCGTTATGAAGTCGCTCTGAACTTCCGCTTTGAGCTAAAAAGGTGTTGTTCGACAGAGCCATAACGACTTTTTGCCCTTATTTTATCCTGATAGGTAGACTTTCTCTTTTGGCGCCGTACACATTCCCTCTGGATATCTTCGTATAAGAGCTCTTAACAGTTAGTTCTCTTAAAACACACGGTATTTTATTCCTTAAGTATTTGAATGGTGGAGGAGTTGTGGACAAACCACAGACTGTAAATAGAGACGTACAGGGTCTAAAGGGATGGCTTGCCTGTGAGGCGAGATTTAGGGCACTGACACACAAATACACCGCCGTCTGCTGTCCAATCTCACCATTAGCTATGTCCCAATTCAGCGGCTGCATCCTTCGGAGGCTGCATTTGTAGACCGGTTGCGTCACAGCGGCTGCGACTAGGCTGTTCTATTTGGAAGACTCCTTCAAATGCAGCCTTCTGCTCCCAGATTCGGGAGTTTATAACGTCACATGTTTGTTAATAGTAGTAGTAGCTGACAAGCTAGTGTAACCAAGCGTCTTGGGTTCGTGTATTGCACTTATCATACCGCAGTGGCGGACCGTGCATTTTATACCTGGGCCTTCACTGCTGTCCTGCAGCTGAAATACCATCTTATAACCACATTATGGCACCACAGCTATTACTCATTTTTAATGCTGTAACTATGTACGTCTTCGTATTAAACCACCACGAGTCGTTTGAATAATGCTAGAGCATTTACAAAATGCAAAAGCCTAAATTCAGGATAATATAATGATCTCAGCTGGTCTGGCTGTGGGATCCACTGTCATGTCTTAATGACAAGCCGCAAGCCAAAGAGATTATTATAGGATTTTACTTTCTCAAATTGAGCGTTGAACGTACTGCTCTGCAATGTCTTTCCTCGTCTCAGCACCCTCTCCCCTCAGCTCCTGGCTCTCTGTAACAAAACATGAACAGAATCAGCAAAATACTCAAATTCAGTGCATTCGTGTAGTTAATCTCAACGTTTGAAACGTTACCGGACTTAAAGTGATATTTCAGGTTCACAACCTGTCTACCTGAGCTCACGTTGGTCCGTTTATGTACATGATATAAAGTATAAATCATCTGTAAAATCATCACAAACTCAGGAAGATATTATTCAACCTCTGAGGTTTGAAAGTGAAGTTATTAAAAGTTCCTTTACAAGGCTTACTACGGTCGGATGCAGGCAGCCGAGCTGCCGGTAATAGCGCACCGGCACGCAATGCATCTTGGGATTTGCTGGGCCGCGAAGCATACATCAGATGTGTCCTCCAAATCTCCGACGAGAAAGCTGCATATATATATATATATATATATATATATATATATATATATATATATATATATATATATATGAAGTCCTCTGTAGGGTAGGCCGTCTCATTTCGGAGACCGCACCTAGCCTTTGCGGTCCTCAAAGGACACGGCCCACGTAGATCGCGAAGGATGCAGCCCCTGAATTGAGACACAGCTACAGCTATTGTTTTCTCCTTTGGCCAGAGGCGGGAGTTGCGCCTTTGCTACGGCAACCCTCAAGGGACATATCAACAGTCAACACCAGAACGACAAACATGAGACAGTCTGTTACACTAGCTAATCTTACCGGCAGCTCGTCTGCCTACATCCTACCGCAGTTAGCCTTGGAAAGCAACTTTAATGCTTTCACTTTCAAACCTCAGAGGTTGACTAATATCTTACTGAGATTGTGACGATTTTACAGATGATTTATACTTCATATTATGTCCATAAACGGACCAAAAATCTTTTTTTTTTCAAAATAACACTTGTTGTACAACAAAGAGGAGCCCATTCATGTGTGAAGTGATTTTGGTTACATTACATTGCATGACAGTGAAGCTATTGAATATTGTTGTAGTAGGTATTTTCCGCATTGCACTTTGTAGACGGTCCCTGCGCACTTGTCTTGCAGCTGGCCGCTCATTGAGACCAATGCCGATTGTCCAGCTCGGAGGAGTCCGTAAGACGGCCCGTTTTAATTAAATTAAGGTTGTAGGTTGTTGTCTACCTCACTACGGTTACAGGGAGGTATCGTTTGTATTTTAGCAACGTTTCGTTAACGATTTATTGAACCGGGAAGTCCGAATCTGTCAATATCTTTCTAACTTTACCTAAGTGTAGAGGTTGTAACCCAGAAATATTACTTTAAGTCCGGTAACGTTACAAACGTTGAGATTAATTACACGGATAAACTGAATTTGAGTATTTTGCTCCTTTTGTTTTGCGGTGTGAAATAAAACTAACTCATTAGTTATAGTCATTAGCCATTAGCTATAACAAAACAAAATGTTTTGTTACAGGAGCTGAGGGGGGAGAACGATGGCCTCTTCACCGGGGACAAACATTCAGCAACCGTATCTTGGAATTTAGACATTAGTCCTTTTGTAATATCTCCATTTGACCATCCTGTACTTAAGGTTACAGTTACATTAGCTCTCATCATATATTACAGTAAAATTAGCTCTTATCCTAAATAACGTTTTTACTAATACGACAACCAGTAGAGAGGACAATACCCTTCTGATTTGTTATTGTTGCTGTCACAGAGATGACAGTTGTGACTTTCAACTTTTTCTTTTATTTATTTAAACCCACAATAAGACATGTAAATGATTTCTGTGTGAATTTGTGTATATTCTGCTGTGTAAAATTTGTCAATCTTCTAAGTTTGCATCCTTGTGTTAACATTATTGATAACGGTTTCTCTTTTCATCTCTTTTATATATATATATATATTAGTGCTGGGCAAGTTAACGCGTTATTATCGAGTTAGCGCATTCATTAATTAACGCAGGTGGTCAGCAAGTGGTGAACAGCTGTTTGTGTGGCTTCTTTTCGGTCTCTTCCTGTTTCCTTCACCTACATTCCCCTGGGTCCTAAGTCCCTCCACATACATCTTCTTATCACCCTCTATGTAACAACGCAAAAAACAAATGATTCATTTAAATTGTTTTTTTTGAGTTTTTAAAGTGTTTTTGTTTGGAATATGTATAATACGCATATCATTTAGTTATCGCTACTGAGAATTTAACAAACATTTAAAAAAAAGCACCGGCTGAATATCTATTATCAGAATCATTATAACTGTATTTGAACTGCTACTGTGTAAAGGGAATACTGCTGTTAAAAAACACCTTATTTGTTTAAAGTGTTTGCAAACCAAATGTTATTGCACTTTTGTTCATATAGCAGTACTTTTAAAATAAAAGTGCGCAAAATACTACTTTTGAATTCATTATTGAATTTTGCGCATAACAAAAAAAATCATGCGATTAAAAATTTGAATCGTTGCCCAGCACTAATATACGTATATATGTACAGACTTGATCAGATCAGACCTATCAGTAATGACACAGTCTCCTAACCTTTACCTGATACCTCCATAATGATAAAACTGTAGCTAGGAAGCCTCTGTCTCCCTGTCAGTCATTGTGTTCCTAGCCTCCTCTACATAAACTGGGTCAGGACAGTCTGTGGGTCAAGCCCATGTGGATGCTTTTATTTTGTGTGTCACGTGGTTCGTGTAGATCCTAAAAGTTCCCAACAATCCCGCGCTGTCAGTGTTTGAGTGGTTTTAAGCGGGACCGACAGCATTGAAAATATTTGCAGCAAAATAACGTTATTAGATTATTATATTGTTATTATCTGTTCATATAAATATATATATATATATATATACGTATATATATCACTTACTGCTGCAGAAGCACATTTGACATCCAGGCTTGACCTCTGCAACAGTATCCTCTACGGCAGCACAAGCAAAGAACCTTAAAGGTACTATATACGAGATTGGGAGCATTTACTTTGCCTCTCATTAGCTCTCAACATGCACACAGTTGAGCTGTTGGCTTGCAGCTGGCGGCGCTAACAACACTAGCAGCGCCAAATACAGTAAAAGTGCTGACGAGCCAAGCAGTGTTAACCTGAGGAAAAACGAGCGTGGACGCTATGGTTCCATGACAAAGCCGCAGCTCAGGCCGGTGTATCAGCTGTGGCCGCCAAATGAACACAGTGCAGAGCGGTGGCCGTGAGCTAACCACTGGGGCACACTCACGTTTGAGCGTGCACTAAAATCATGCACGACCGGCCCGGCTATGTCAACAAACTATGTAGTGACACAACTAAAAACAGTTTAGCCTCTAACCACAAGTGCAAATAAAGTAAAGTGCAAAGGAATGTATAGAGTATACACAGAATGAACAGCTATATTTAGAATCAATACAGAATGTAGAATAAAAACGAAGATATGAATATGCTATGATAAATAAAGTGAGGACGATATAAAACATGCAGCAATTACAGTAGACACTGCAGATAAGAGTACAAGTTTAAAAAAAGCTGTCACAGGGGCATTGGCACCAGCTCACTTTTGGGACTAGGGTGGAATCAGACCTGGTCTTTTTCCCCAAAAAATCTGAATGTAATTATTCAGTTTCACAGAAGGTAGAGCTATAGCACAACATCTTGGACACTTTTACGTTGATGGCAACTATTCATCTTTACAAAGCATTAATATTCACAGTGGCAAACTTTACCACCACAGACACGTGAAACATGCATCTAACTAAACGTTGAAGTCAACATGCTTTTGAGGCCAGCGAGCAGCAACACAGGATTCTTAGAGGACTGTGGCTGTGCTTTCTGTCCGAGCACACTTTGCATGTCCTTTCAGAGTTCATGGATGTTCCCATGTTAGTTTCATCCTGTTTGTTTTGTCTCCCTCGCCCGCACTTGTCTTATACACTTAGAAAAGAGGGGAAAGAAGAAAACAAAGTAAAGAGGAGAAGAATACAGAGCGGAGGGTAAGGAAGTTTTTTTGCTTAGGTCATTATGAAACATACAGATATGATAAGATGTATTGATCGCAAAGACGGAACTCACATGTTACAACAGCACAGGGGCAGGCTGAGAGGTGGCAAAACAGATAAATCATTTTTCAAATGATTTTCAAACAACCAAAATACTTCAAAATGTTACAATATTGAATCTGTATATTAATGAGTGGCAATACACAACTGTAGTCTGATCTTTAGACCTTGTCCTCTGGTTAGAAGCCTCTGGGCCCATCAGGTCAGTAATCCATACTCGGAGTGATGCCAAGTTCAGACCTTATCAGCCAAAAGTTGAAAATGGGATTCAATAAAACCATTGCTCATATTTTCTTGTGTGGTGTGTCATAGCAGAAGACAACTGACGCAACATCTGGGACGCCCACACAACTGTAACAGGTCGTTTCTTCATGCTGAACCATCAGGGCACAGTGTGCTGGTTGCTAAAGCTGACATTAGCATGCTGATTATATTGATGTTGTACGTTGGGTTAACTCACAATACACATTAGAATCTGCTTTTCTGTGAGTTCAGAACCTACGACTTTTATTTTAACACCATACAGATCCAACACAAAGTGGCTGCTCACACTGAACCCCCGGACAGGTACGTCGGGTGGCAATTCCAATGAAGTTTAATAAAACAACATGGCTGAACGATGTTGACAAAAAGAAACAAAGACAGCATTACTTTGTGCAATTCTGCAGTGAGTAGAAATTGAAAGAAGAAAATAAGTAAATAAGTAAAAATGTAGCCGTGGCTGTCTGGAAAATGTAGAGCATGCATCACTAAGTGGTGGAGTGGAGGTTCTATCCAGAGAATAAATAATCTTCAGAGAATTTTGCTTTTTTTCTGACGGTCGACAGTCACTCAGTTGAACCAGTCAAATCGATTGTTTAATGGGCTTAGTTCACCAACGAGCACCTACACGTATGCCGTGCATGTAAATGGAAATAACCTTATTCAAAAGAGGAAGCAAGTGTGTGTTTTTCCACACAACGATACTCAGGTCCAAGACAACAAATGTTTAACTGCAGGGCACAAAGGAGGTCTGCACACTGTTTGGTTCCAATTGAATAGTTTTTTTTTTCCCGCTTTTTAAGGTAAAGCTTTAATGTGTAAGATACAAATGTTGCCTTAAAAAGAGAATTAAACTCTATTCAAGCCCAGATTCAAACTAATGGCAGTGCAGTCAGGTTCATTTCTCTCACAAGGAAAGGAAGTCGAAAAAAAAGATTTAAAAAAAAAAAAGATGAAATAACTAAATGAAAAAATAAATGAAGAGAAAAGCATCTGCTCAAAGCGTTGTTTGCCTTTTCCTCTGAAAGACGAACTGCAAGTGCCTTACAAGTGTCTTGTGTCTGTATGTGAAAAGTCTTCCACTTTGAAAGTTGACAATATTGTTGAAATTACATGGGGGGCGACTGTGGCTTAGTGTCATTATTAGAGCAGGGTCGTCCTTCAATCAAAGGATCGGCGGTTCGATCCCCAGCTCTGCTGGTCGCATGTCGATGTGTCTTTGGGCAAGACACTTAACCCCAAAATTGCTCCCGTAGCTGTGCCTACGGTGTGTGAATGTTAGTTAGTCCTGATGGTGGGCATGGTAGCCCCCGTCATCAGTGTATGAATGGGTGTGAATGGTTGAATAATGACAAGTAGTGTGAAAGCGCTTTGAGTGGTCGGAAAGACTAGAAAAGCGCTCTACAAGTACAGTCCATTTGCCATTTACCATTATATGTTGACTTCATTTGTAGGGTGATGCTATCGGACACAATTAAGACATCATGAGGTTTGAACATTTGCCGGGAGGAAAGAACTTTAAGTCTTCAGTATACATACTGTACTGTATTCTACAGAGAAGGAAAAGTGAACAGACCAGTGAACCAGTTCTCTTTGTATGGCTGCTTTTCTTTGTGTTTCAGAGGGACAAACCTCAGGGCTCAGCAGTTCAGCCAGTAGCTGTCAGTGCAGGTTCTAGTACTTGTTCATAGATGTAAACTAAATATGAAAATAATATAGATCATTTGACACGATCACAGCGAAAGTGTAGAAGGTGAGGGATACGGATGATTCTGAACTCCATAAAATGAGCCAGACATTTATATCGGTGACATGGATGACTTGGTATAGTGCAGACATTCATTTGCACTGCTCTCCCAGTGGGCCTGACATTTTTGAAATGTTTCCAACGTGAATGTAGGAAACATTCTCTCGTCGTTGTCGACGAGGCCCTTTGGTGAATATAAGGAAGTAGAGCCTTTGTGGGATGTTTGGAATGTTAACGTTGACATAGAATCATGAAGGACTGCTCAATACAAAAGAGTTATGAAAAATGTATTGTGAACCTTAGTTCCTTTGACACTTCTGGTTTGTGACTGTGTGAGTCAACTTGTGCACACTTGACAGTTGCTTGCCAGCAACTTGAATGTATTCTAGAGACTTGCTGAAATGACTCTTGCTTGTATTTTACCCTGCTAGTGGCAGGAGCTCACTCAGAGGATCACTCCACCAGTCTTTGGACAAAAACGACAAAATATCTCAACCAATGGCCAGACAGACAGGAATTTTCTGGATTCTCTGAGGATGTTTCCAAATGATATCGGTGTCCCCGTCCTGTCCTCTAGTACTGCTGTCAGGTCAGAAACTTTACGTTGGGGTGAGTCACTGCCCATCTTTCGGCGCAGGCTGAAACCTCTTCAAAAAGGCCTACCCTGAGCCTTCCACTTAGCATTTACTTAGCATCTATTGTATTCATACTAGCTTATTGCACTTATTGTTTTCTTATTAGTTTGTGGCACTTATTGCATTCGTTTGTTTCTACACTTTACGTTGGCTCTGGTTTATGCTCTTAGATGCTTGTTTGAAGAGGGGAGATGCACTTATGACTTCTGGTGACTAGTAGTTCTCTCGAAAACCGATGTTGAATACACTTATTGTAAGTCGCTTTGGATAAAGGCGTCTGCTAAATGACTGTAATGTAATGTAATGTAATGGGGTGGTTCTAATGTAATAATAGTAATAATCTACTTTATTTATGAAATACTTCTCTTTACAAGGTTCCAAAGTGATTTATAGAAAAAAACAGCAGATGAACAACACAACCAACAGTCAAATAAAAATGAAAACAACATAGGGATTATGAAAACATAAAAATACAGGAGGATAAAATGAAGATACAAAAATATGTATAGAATAACAAGTGAGGGATGGCAAAATCCAGCAATGAAATATTCATTAATGCTTTTCTATAAAAGAAAGATGTAAGAGGGGATTTAAAAACGCAAACGATTGGCTGAATATTTTAGATTATGTTTTATATATTACATTATATGTTATTTCAGAGAAACACTATTGTTAACATCTACAACAAGTTAGAGCTTTATCCTCTGCCTCTTGAGTGCTTCATTTGATCAAAGAAACTTTTTTCTGTTGCTACTTTGCCTTGTGCTCAAGAAGACTGGAAGTTTCAGCTGAGAAACATCTCAGTGACAGTACAGTAGCTTCCCCTCGGACCCAGTGTGTACTGTCTCTGGTGGAGGTGGAGCACACAGACAGCATTAACCGCCACAATGCACTCCCTCTGTTAAACAGAGCCCCTCCACTGGTAAACAGAGGAGGGTCACTGTCACGTGATTTCACTTCCAGAGAAGCACCTGACAAGTTGCCCCAAGAAATCAGTCATACAGGAAGTGTGGCGAGTTTGCCCTTCAAAATAAAAAACACTCGCGCTACACAACTTCTATCGCAGGCTCAAAACAGAGTCATATTTTTTATGTTTGTGATACAGGACTGTGATTTTAGTCTACATTAATACAATTGACAGGACGCATTTCATTTTATAAGAAAATTTGCTTTTCAGAATCAGAATCAGAACCGTTTATTTGCCAAAGTATGTTACACATACAAGTAATTTGACATGGTGGATAACATCAAACAATCAACACAGTGCAAAATACAAGACATGATTTAAAAATAGAAACATATAGACATTTACAATAAAATATAAAAACATGGTAAATAAACAAACATAAGAGTAACAAGTATATTATTAAAGTGTTATTAAAGTGTCATTAACAGGGAAAGGAGTGCAAGGGTGTTTAAGAATCTAAAATGAAAGAAATAGAGGCAGGTTCCCAAAAATGTCAATGTTTTTTTTAATTAACTCGGTTACGTCACTGTCTCTTAACTTTTAGTTTCTTTTAACTTGTCTTGTTTTGTGTTTTCTGTCTGTAACTATGTGTGTCTTATGTTGCTGCCTGTCTTGGCCAGGTCTCCCTTGGAAAAGAGATTTTTAATCTCAATGGGACTCACCTGGTTAAATAAAGGTTTAAATAAAAAAATAAAAAAAATAAGAAATTGTCCTAGGGATGTAAGTGTCAGAGTCAGCGGGGGTCCTGGGCTTTGTTGATGAGCGCAACTGCAGAAGGGAAGGAATTGTTTTTGTGGTGTGAGGTTTTGGTCCTGATGGACCGCAGCTTCCTGACAGAGGGAAGGGACTCACAGAGTTTGTGTCCATGAGGTGTCGGCTACAATCTTTCTCTCCTGTCTCAGGGTCCAGGAGGTGAATAAGTCGTGGAGGGACGGCAGATTGCCCCTCTCTGAGCAGAGTGAATGATACGCTATCTGCTATTATCTATTATTATCATGGAGGATTAGATTTAAATTTATAATTATTATTTCTTGTTGGAAAGTTTTAAGGCTCAGTCAAAGATACAGATGTCCCGATCATTTTTTTCGTGTGATCAGTAACTAATGCTGAGTATCTGCTGATGCTGGCCACCCACTCACTCACCTGCCCCCCATTCCCCCGTCAGTCCTGCAGCATAGATATAGGCTACCAGACCACATCCATCCATTTGCCACATTGACTAGTTTGCATCCGTTAGCTTTCCAGCATTGTCTGTCTCTCTGCCTGAACCCTTGCCCCCCTGCCTGTTAAGTTTGTATTCTCAGACTGATCTCCTGGTTTTGAACCTTGCCTGTCTTTGGAATAAAAGCCTCAAACTCTGCTCTTACTTTCTGTGTTGTGTGTTTGAGTTTGATACCGTTTTGTGCCACCACCTTCACACTCATTCATGATTATAGTTTTCAGTTTATAATTCTGTATGTTAATGTTATTTTACTTCTTATTTGTAATCATTTCATAATCTACACTTTTTTTTCCAGCACTGGTGATATTTTGTTATTCTAATATTGTCTTCTTTTATTTTGAAGTCAGGATTTCTCATGCTCCGGTCACACGTCGCGTGGCTTAGCGCCTGTAAACTGGCCGCTTACATCACGCAGACAGTGTTTATCACCTGGACTGGACCAAGTAGCAGAGTATGAAGTGAGCGGCGCGTGTCCCCGGCTTTCTCCACCGTGTCCCCCCTCCCTTTCACTGTCTCACAGCCGCAGACATGACTCTGTCTATGGGATGGCTCTCGGCCCTGGTCGCGTGTTTTTTCTCCGCTCACGTCTTGCAGATGCTCTGCTTCCCGTACTTTTGGAGGGACCTGACCTTCCTGCTGAAGGTGGTGAGGTACGGTGTGAGGCTAGAGCTGTCCAAGCTGACTTCCAGCGTGCGCACCGTGCTGGACCGGTTCATCCAGCAGGCGCAGCGCATCCCCGACAAGCCGTTCGTCATCTATGACGGACGCGTCCACACGTACCGGGAGGTCGAGCTGCGCAGCAACAGACTCGCCAACCTTTTCCTCGAGAGCGTGAAGCTGAGGAAAGGAGACTGCGTCGCTTTGCTCATGAACAACGAGCCCGACTTCCTGTGCGCTTGGTTCGGGTTGGCGAAGGTCGGCTGCTCGGTCGCGTTCCTCAACACCAACATCAAGTCCAGGTCTCTGCTGCACTGCTTCAACTGCTGTGGAGCCAAAACTCTGATCGTTGGTTCAGGTAAAGCTGTGACCTTCACTTGTGATCACTGTGGGGTTCACCAGGGTCATCCCCATTCCTCCTGTCTGCTCCATCAGAGCACATCCATACTTTTACATTTCACTTCATTTAACTTCCCTCAAACTGTTATTCATATCTCTGTATCCATCAGGTTTGTTTAGACTCCTCAACTTCCCAGACTGCCTCTGTTATCCAGACACTGAGCTGCCGGTATTATGAGTATGTGGCTTTCACTTATGGCGGTTCTGACCAAGTTTTATCATTCAGTATTTATTTGAATTCTATTTTTTGGACATCTTGAGCCCTGCATGATAATTAGTTCATAATTTTTCTACAGTTCAATAGCTCTGCATTGCAAAATACATAACTTTCTTGGTTCCTATATGATATATATATATATATATATATATATATAATCAGCAGTGACAGTATTTTTCTGTAAAATATATATATAATACTCTATTACAAGTACTCGTCCTGTATTCACAGCAGTATTAACAACATCAAAAGTAAAAGTATGTAAATTATTATTATTGATGTATTAACATGCAAGCAGTAGTAGCTGGTCAGGGCGGAGCTAGTTTGTAACTGATTTATATTTATAACAAATTGATCAAAGATGTCAAAGTTTCTCCAAGCGGAGGAGCTTACTCTCACTGTCTGTGGGTTGTAGACTGTCTGACAGAGCAACACATTTCTAGATGTCCCCTTGGACTGAGAAACTGATTGACATTTTTCTGACATTTTAAGGACAAAGCTAATAATTGATTTTAAATTAAATTATTATTTTTGAATACTTTCTTTCCTTTTTTAATTCATGGGCTAAAGGCTCATTTATTGTCATTATGCAAGGACAAGGATGCACAATGAAATTCAGTTGTAACACATGAAACACATGACAAAGAAAACAAAACCAGTAGTACATTCCTGTCGTGTATTTTTTTAAATTTTTCATCTAAGGAACGTAAACAGCATCAACAAAAACAATCCTCTGGTCAGACAATATGGCCGACATCTTCACATTAAAAACTCAACATGTGGAAAACATTGTCCATCAACTCTGACTGTTTGAGCACCAAGCATCAAGATGTAGACACAGAGTCCTCCTCCTCTGGTTCACCAGAGTCCTGATGTCCGCCCATCAAGTGCAGCTTGATCCTGGCCCACGACGGATCCAGGTCTCTGTGAAGATGTGGGCTCCACAGTCACCGACCTCCCGCTGCTTTCATCCATCTTATTTTCCTGCTACCGGGCATCAGACAGCCAGGAGCATGCTGGGTAGTGGAGTAGCCTCAGGTCCTGGCTGGGTTAGCTTAGCTTCCATCACGGCTCTCCTCTCTCTCCTCTCTGGGGCAGTTTGGTGGCGTTTGGTCCAGCAGGTCTGGTTGGTTGGTTGGCCGTGGAGCGGTGATCGTCTCAAAGTCTGCTGCACTTAAACCCCACGTCTACTTTTCAGATGTTGATGAATGTGTTCTGTCATATGCCATTAGTGATAAACACAAATGAACAAAACAAACAAAGACAAAAATGTAGAGATATTCATGGGAGCTGTACATGTACATGCAGCAATCAGTGATCAGAGGCAGCTTGTCAGATAATTAAAGTAGCATAAAACTCCCTTACAAATGCACTTGTGTATTTGACCTGAATAAATGTACTTTGTTACTTTCATCCACTAGTTCATAGTCAACACTGTAACAGAAATGCCTGCATTAGCCCTGATCTCACTCTTGTGAACAAAAGATCCGAATCCAGGAGAATAAATATCCCCACTGCGGGACTAACAAGGGATTGATTATTTGTATTATTATATATGACAATCAGATCATAAATATAACAGCAAACAACCTCCATGTAAATGTGGAGTAATGTCTACCTGAGCAGAGAATGATGTGTGTGTGTGTTGTAATCCGAGTTTTTCCTCTCTTTGTTGACATGGCCGCAAGCCTTTAGTTAAATTTCTTAAACTCAATTCCATTTTATTTGTATCGCCCAATATCAGAGAAATTAAATTTGCCTCATAGGGCTTTACAATCCGTACAGCATACAACGAGTCGTCTTCCAGTCAGAAGTTTGCCGGTTTAATCCCTGGCTCCTCCAGCCCATGTCGCTGTGTCCTTGGGCAAGGCACTTAACCCCAAATTGCTCGATGGGCAGGTGGCATCTTGCATGGTAGCCCATCAGTGTATGAATGGGTGTGAATGGCATTTACACGTTCTGTTCCTGGATCAGATAGGGAAACATTCCCCAAAGAAAACCTTCTTTAGTGCACGTTCATGCATGTGAGCGTGCACCACTGGCTAGCTCTCACTGGCAAGCGTAGCGCCCACCCTCCAGGTTCCCTCTCAGGTAGCTGTTAGCTCTGTCAGCACCGTTAGCTACGAGCGCCGGCTCAGCTGTCGTCATGTTGAGAGCCACTGAGAGGCACAGAATGGCATTGGTATTTCCTTATATGCATATACTGTCATAAGGAATGCAAAAACATTGTTTTTCATTGGGACACAATGTTTTATTTTTTCGTTTTATTTAGTAATTTAAATCTTCTATAGACACAAACATGTCTCTGGAGAGTGAAGGAGCCCTCCAGAAACACAAAAAAAGATAACAATCATGTAACCCCACAGTATGTCAGATAGAGCTGCAACCAACCGTTACTTTCCTCAGTGATTAGTCTGTTGCTCATTTTTAATGATTAGCTGTTTACAATGTTAGAAAATAGCAAAACTTGAATCCTAATTTTCTAGAACCTAAATTGATACACGTAAATGATTAAACATGTAAATAAAATGTCAGACTCATATTGGAGAAGTGAGGACCTTGATAAACATCTAAAAATAGAGAAGAAATGCGTTTGTTGTGTGTTTTGATGACACAACAATAATAACTTTCGTTGAATCATATTCCGCTTCCACCCGTGTTTTACTGGAAGAATCCTGTTTCTACAGTTAATAGGAATCACCACGCTGCAGCCATGTGACAGATGATTGCTCAACCAAGCAAGCATGATATTGGTCAGGGACACTGTCCTCACCACAACCCCAGTGGAACAGGAGAGGGATTCATGGAAGAGCTGCAACAGTCAGACACTGAGAACAGTTGTGGGTCATACATCAGCAGACTTGCTATCAAAGCCGTACTTTTCTTTCTGACCACTGTCAATCCCTCTTAGAAAGTATCTCAGGGAATTCTCACAACAGAATTTAAGCTCACCAGATTGTCTGGGAAAGATATGTATTTGGTCCAAAACTAGACAACACGCTTGTGTGTCTGTTTGTAGTGTTGAGGAATCTGACAAAAAAAGAAAAATTCAAAAGTCTATGGTTCAGAATTATTAAGCAAAATCAGATTGTAGATGGTAAGAACTTGTGTTGTTGAGTACAATCCCATTCTAGAGCTCATGTTCAGGGGTTATTAAAGTAAATCAGATCAAGAGCAGTGCTCCCCAACCTTTTTTAAACCATGGCACCCCACATGCCCATCCACACAACGCCCATACTGTACACATGGCTCCCTTCATCTACAAATGTCCCCAGGGTCTGTTATAAGAATTTATTTTCACAAGCCAACAAAGCAAAGACCACTGAGTATATGAACTGACATATACAGGACACCCCCTCTAAACATAAAGATTTTAGTTTTTTCTAAATGACCAACACTCCAGTTTAAAATGTATTAAATATAACTTAATAAAAATAGAAATATATGCCATCAATATCTGTAAAATAAATAATTAAGGCAACTTTGCTTGAATTTAGTGTAGCAAGGATGACTACTCCCTAAAGTGAATCTAAAAAGTATGTAACAATCTAGTAGAAATAATGTTTTATCATGTTGAAAAAGTGCCTGACGACCCAGGGTGTGGAAAGAGGCTAGCATCTTCTGTTTCAAGATTTCGCAGTACATCTGCAAATTCGTGATGCCATCAATGAAGTGCAACACCTTCAGCACTCCTAGATCCCCACAAAACTTCACTGTGGGGACCGTGCACTCCTCACTGTACTCCTCCCTGTGCGACGCCATTCATTTTGGATGCTATCCGGTCCAAAAAGATTGACTTTGGATTGACATCGGACCAGAGAATGGATTCCCAAAGGTCTTCATCTCTCTCAGTATGGGCCTTGGCAAAGGCTAAACAAGCTTTCTGGTGCTCTGGCTTCAGCAGTTTTCGGCCTCCTGCGAGGAACCATGCATCTTTTGCCAGCTCTGAGAAACTTGCTTCTTCTGCACTTTTCTAAGCAGAACTCGCTCATCACGAGGTGAAAGCGTACGACGTCAACCTGGGGGTTTCCATCCTTTTTTTGAACTTCTGTATCACTTTTGCTTTTTGACTTAACAACAATGACTTGCTCATAACTCTCCGTCCCAAGTCTCCAGACAATTCTCTCCCATGTGGTTCCATTGTTGTAAGCATTAAGTCTGAGAGCGATTCAGTGAGTTAAGTGCCACTTTAATTCTCAACCGAGAACACCTGTTTGAGTGGGAAGGTTCCAAAGACTTATCTGGTGATCAATTGCACTTAACAAGCACCAAAAACACTTTTTATGAGGTGCTATATTGTTGTTGACCAAAAGGTATACTTCATTGCTAAAGCATCACCACTGGGTGATCATGCATTTCTTAGTCTCTAGCAAGAAAAAAAGAATTGATATCAGCAATGTGCCAGCAAAGCAGCTATTTTCTGTCGGGTACATATTCTTCCAGGACAAACAGAGCGGAAGAATTGTAACAAAATCAGCAGGGCTCCAAGAAAAAGGTCTGCACTCTTTTCTCTCATCATACAAGATTACAAGGTTATTCTATTGTCATTGTACAGCAGTGTTGCACTACGAAATGCAGATTGAAACTATATCATTTATGGAGGGCTGAGGATGAGTTAAGGAGTCACACAGCCAGAGGAAAGAAGCTGTTCTGAAGTCTGATGGTTCATCAGCTGATACTTCTGTATCTCTCTGCAGATAGCAGCAGGTGAACAGGTTGTGTTTCGGTGGGTTTAGTCGTTTAATATCCTTTGAGCTCTTCTCAGGCTCCTCTTCTCACCAATATCACTGATGCTCAGTAGACCAGTGATGTTCCTGGTGGTTTCTATCACCTGCTGTCCTGGAACATCACATGTTAGTTTGTTATGTCTCCAGTCAGGAAGCTTTCTATTGTTCCTTTGTAAAAGTTTAAAATAACTTGGCACTGGAATTTAGCCTTCTTAAGTTTCCTGAAGCTGCTCATAAACAGCTGTTTATGAGCTTTCTTCACCAGGATGGAGATGTGTGAGGACCATGTTGGGTTGTTGAGCAGCAGGTTATTCTCTGAGCTCCACTCTGACGGTTGTTGATTTCCTCTCTATATGAAGTCTCACTATTGTTATTAGCTATCAATTTTACTAATAGGTTTAAATGAGCATTCATTCATATGTTTTTGTCAGAATGTAGTGAAGTATGTGTCCAGTCCAACTTTATATAGCTCTGCCCAAAACAGTGTCTGTTAATGTCTATGTATCACTTTTGTACACTGTTGCTATGACTCATCCACACATTGAATGACAATCGATAAGTTTTCATATCTGATGGCATCATCATCATCTACTTTCAACGCGTAATAGGAGCCTATTTCCTCCACTGTAGCCTCAGCCCCTGCGGAGCCAAAGAGGCATCTCAAACAAATCTTCAGGTTCCCAGCTTTCAGATGATGTACACCACTTCTATGTTTTATAAAGTGTTGACATGCTATCTCCCCCTAAAGATCCGCTGCCCCCCCAAGACAAAAATGGGTCAATGCGGGTCTCTCAGAGTTCAATAAAAATTCAAACCATATTCAAAGTATCCTTGTTATGAAATATGGCTTTGCTGTCTCGATCTCCCAGGTTTAGTGGAATGTCTGGACGGCATCCTCAGCAGCCTGCTGGAGGACAACATTCAGGTGTGGGCCATGAAGAGCCAGAGCGAGCACCCGCAGGTGCACACTCTGTTGGATAAGATGGATGCTGCCTCCGACCAGCCTGTACCAGCGGTGTTACGTGCCACCACCTCCCTCAAATCCCCCACCCTCTACATCTTCACCTCTGGAACAACTGGTGAGTGTGTGTTGTTTCTACAGCTCACCAGAGACCAGTGAGGAGGAGTGACATTTGATATCATAGTGCTCCACAAATATGCTGTATGTAACAAACTTTGTTGGAGTGCTGCTGAACAACAGATTATAGACCTACCCTCCGACCGTTTGAGCACAGAGCCACCCTTCAGCTATGTGGGACTTGACTGGTTCCGTCTTTGTGCCGTTACCACAAGATGGCTAAAGGCAAAACATGGGCTATACTCTCTTTATACTTTTATTTCAGGCGACAACCTCCGGTTCTGAAAAGTGAAGCCAATGCAGAAGTGTCTTAAAACCTGCATTCTCTTTGCTGACCATCAGGGGGCGACTCCTCTGGTTGTATAGAAGTCTATGAGAAAATGACTCTACTTCTCTCTTGATTTATTACCTCAGTAAACATTGTAAACATGAGTTTATGGTCTCAATCTCTAGTTTCAAGTCTTCTTCAATACAGCATGATGTTCATTTAGTAAACTATGGTCCATTTAGAGTCAAACAGACCATAAAGCAGGGTATGCTTTAGGGCGGGCTTACTGTGATTGACAGGTCGCTGCCGCTACCAGAGACGTATATGGCGTCTCTGCGTCACTCCTCTGCATTCCCAAATATGGTCACTTCAGTTCATTGGTTGCCAAAAAAACGAAATCGAAAAATCACCAAACTTGAGGCTTTATGACGTCATATTGACTACGTCCACTTCTTATATACGGTTATGGTTTATTTACATGTGAACACTGCCAATGTTGAACTAGCTCTGAGTAGCAATGGTGCTTAATTTTTATAGCTATTTCATAGCTTTCCTGCTCGGTTATGCCAGTACTGTTTATGTTAGTGTTATTTAAGCCTGTGAAGTTATGTACATTATTTACAAGATATTTACATGTTATGTAGAGCTATTCACAGTCATTTAAATGAGGCCTTTGCACGCTATAACGCTGTAGCTGTCATTTACACCATTTTGTGTCTGAGGACATGTTATGTTAAAATAGCATTCAGTTATTGGGGCTATCCTTCTGTGACATTTCAGTTTACAAAAAACAAACTAAACTTATCACGACCCTTAGAAAAAATTTGGGTTTGGGTTGGATATTTGCGTCACGGTTTTTGATCGATGTCTCACTTATCTAATCATTAATGAAGTCTGAAACAATTGAATGCAGCATTGCATGACATTTTGTTGCGTTGTCATGCAGGTAGCACATGGCTATGTACTCCCTCCCCATGCTAACGCTGGATTCAGCAGGGCGGCAATGCAGTTGAAATGATTATTTTGTAACATCATGTAATGCATAATTATGTCTTTTCCTTTCCACAAGGGCTCCCTAAGGCTGCAGTGATCACTCACCTCCAGAGCTTGAAGGCAGCAGCAGGGTTTTGGGCGTTTGGAGCTACTGAAGATGACGTGGTGTACATCCCTCTGCCGCTCTACCACAGCGCAGCTTCCTTGATCGGTATAGGAGGAACCATAGAGCTGGGTAGGCCTCAGAATATGTCTACACCACTAATTCTGTCAGATTCACTGTACAGTATTTTGTAAGTGTTTCTCTTATAGTAGCTTGTCACATGATGTGTTGGTCTTACAATAAGCGTCGTCAGGCGCATTGAGCAGCGAGAGTTATTGTGCCATTGACCAACAAAAAACTAGTCTAAAGTCAGTGATCGATATTTTCCAGCTATTTGATGGGCACATTATTCATATAGTAAGAAGAACCTGCATTAGCGGGTTCACAATGGAAAAGTTTGAGCGTCAAGCACCGAGTTTCCTGGCTTTTAAATTGAATGAGAGATGACACTTTGATTGGTTTGATGATGATTAAAGTAAAATCAGCTGCAAAAAAGCATAATATCCTTAAATTTGCAAAAATGTGGATGCATATTATGAAAATCAGGGTTTTATGAGCATTTTTTCACAGCACCCAAGCGGAATGAACAGAAAAAAAACTATGCTACTATGTTTTGGTTTCATCTAGGGGCACGCTGCTGTCCTCCTCTGCTCTCTGTGTCAGTGTTTCACCGACAGCAAGGCTTAGCTCCTCACAGAATTCAAAGTTTAAGAGAAAACAAAGAATTTGGATCTAAATAATTAAAAAGAATCTAGAAAACAAAACTGACTTCATAGGGCTTACTTTTAACTTGCAGAAGCTGAGTTGGACAAGCCCTTGCATTGGCATCATTCACTTTAGACCAGGGGTATTCATTTAAAATTCCAAAAGGTCCAGATTGAGAAAATCTCCTCGGGCAAAGGTCCGGAACATTACAATAATATCTAACTTGCACTATTTAGTGCCATATATATATATATTCGAGAAGTCTAGTAGTAGTAACGTGTCTGTGTAGTCAACAACTGTCAAATCAAATAAAGAAAGTACACATCAATTATATTTTAACAAATATTATTCTCAGTTTTCAAATTTAACTGGATGGATTATAAATAATACATAGAAATACATAAATAAATGTTCTTCTCATTTCAAGTAAAATAAGAGCTGGATTAAAGAATAACTGACATAACAGAAAGCTTTTCAAAAATGTGCATCTTAAAATAAAGTAATTCATTTTAGAAAAATGAATTTCACTGAATTGTCCTGCAGCTTTAAATTCAGTTCATTCAGGTGTGAAGTGGTGTAAATAAAAACAGCCACAATATTATATTTTTCTCATCTTCTAACAAGATAAATCAGTGTGCATGGACTTTATCTGTGGTTATTAAACCACTTGTTTCAGCTCTATTCTCTCTGTTAATATCATTGTTGGTCAGTGAATTCATGTGTTAGGATTCTGATCATTTTGGGCTCTTAGGTTTATTTTCTGTGACTTCATTTAGATGTGAGTGGGTACGTTTGTTCAAAAGAGTTGTGCATTGTCTCGTAGTGTCGCTTCATTTACCGCTTTAAATAATCGTCACGGTCTCTAAACATATGAGACACACTGGTTATAAACTGTCCGTGTGAAGAATAAACCTATAAGAGTCTGTTCATTCTTGGTTAAAGACTCTGGTCTCTCTGACCACTTTTCTCTCTTTGGAGAACGTCATGTGAACTTCTCTGACTCACGTATTATTCTCCTGCTCTTCCTTCTCTTTCCTCGTCTTTCCCCCGGTGTGTGTACATCTCACTCGAGTCAGGAAACTTGTCAGAATACCCATATTTGATTGGCTGAGCTGCATCACGTGATGTGATTTACAACGCATTGGTCGGTGCGTTTCCTGCACCGCTGAACAAGTGCCGTACAGGCTGAAAAAGCTGCGCCGGTTAAGATAGAAGTGCCCTGTCAAAATAAAATCGATTTTAGGTCCTGGGTCCGGATACAACGGCGTCTGGGTCCGGATCCGGACCGCGGTCCGCCAATTGGCGACCCCTGCTTTAGACCATGCGCTACAGTTCGTTTAAACAGGGCCTATAACTACAACCAAATTTGGGCACATGATCTGCTGGTGGAAGTTTTCACCTCAAAATCTGCGTTAATCGGCCAACCAGTAAATTAAAGCAGCAGAAGGACTTCTTTTTCAGATCTTACCATGTACACAGATTTTACATGGTAACATGTACAAGCTGTCCAGGGAAAAAAAGGTTGAATGCTCAGTTTAATAGCTGTTGACTTGCAAGATCACTCTAGTTTTTGATGAGATTTTGAGAGGTGATCTGTGAGTTGTAGCCGACAGCCTACATTGCCAGAAGGAGAGGAGACTATTCAATTCTAGCCTATTTTGTAGCTTAATGTAGCTGGTAATGTAATAAGCCTTCACAGAAGCTGGCAAATGAATTTATTTCTGTTATGTGGCAATAAACATGTAGCCTGCCGATAACTGATATATTCTGAGCTTCTCTACACATTTTGGCCTTATTTCTATCAAGTTTCAGTTTTGCTGCCTATGTGCTGTATCTCAATATTCACAGTCGTGGTATTATTGTGGCAGCTAAATCTTCGAGGCCGTTGGTGCTGTGCAGCCATCAGGGTTTGAAGGTTTTTGCCTTAAAACCATACAATGTCACATCATTTTGGACCCTTATTACTTAAGATGACACCCAAAAATCTTAAAGACAAAACTTTCTATAATTCATTATTTTATTATTTAAACATATCACTTGACTTCGTCTCACCAGGACTCGAACATTGAATAGATAAATTACAGCACCCTCGGTATATATTGAATCGGCCATTGAATCGGCCTACTGGTGTCAAACGATTAGTCTGAAAGATTGTGATGATGATATGAAAACAAAACAAATAGCCTTTTCCTAGAGGCGCTTTTTGAAAGTAGTGTGGCCATGTGCATTATTGAGCTGAAACTTTGCTGAGTCACAGTGAAAATAAAGGATCATATTAGTAAAGTAGGGCTATTTTTATGAATACAAAATATTGGGTTCCTTATGGCTGTATACATGCATATACAGCCATATATAGCCATATATCTTGCTACACAACAGTTTCCACAGACAAATAATTATCTACTTTCAAATCTAAAACGACCCAGCACCAGGAAATCCGGCACGGTACCAGAGAGCATTAGGCCTAACAACATTTTGGTGGTCTTCGTTACATAATAGGGACAGGAGACAGACCACAGTGTAACTGCCAAACAACAGTGAACCCTTTGAGGACCCACTGTTCCATAACTAGTGCCTTAATTAGAGGATTTAGAGCAAGAAGTGGACACTGAAGACTATTATGGAGAATACTTTTGTTTTTGGTCATGGTTGCTGTGTTTGCCCTCTTCATAGAATGGTCCACTGTGTGAACCTTGCTTTTGGAAAAGCAGCAAATTCTTATCGGCTATCCTATTGATGAATCTTTGGCTTCTGCATTGGTTCCAACTGCTGCAAAAGTTGAAAGCTCAACGTCCTTCACTGGTAGAGATAAACACAGGTTGTGCTAACAAATCTTGGTGAGGCCGGTGTCCTGACAGATTTATGTTGAAAAGTATGTCGACACATTGGGCTGGCATTGTCAGACCTTGTACACCTGCCTGGACTCACAAGTCAGCCTCTGAAACGCTTCGCTAAGCTAGAGTCTGAAGACAGTGTCCCTGGTTTCATTGCTAAAACTGTGTGGAAGTGATTTAAAAAAAACTTGATAGAAGAACCAATACAGTCTTGTGGTGGACCCAGTGACATGCAGAAGTCGTGTGCTTGTAAACACTGTCGTACAGCTGCTCTGCTAACGAGCTAACAAACACACACAGACGGTTCACGCAATGTAGCGGCTGTTCAAAGTTTAAAAAATAGAATTAATCTCGGAGCTCTCCCACCAGTAATTAGCTCCTGAATGTACACCCTGTATGTCCCCGCTCATGTAGATAAACGATTGGCCTTTCTGAATCTAGGACATGTAAGGGGTGTAGGTTTGTTAACGGCCGTTCTTCCCGCCGTTCTAGCAACAACTTTGCATTTAGTAATCCCCAGATATTCGCGATTTGGTCTCCGATTGTCTGGTATTGCAAGACTAACACCTGCCAAGACGATACTAAACCCCAACCATTCGCCCTCTCAGTTTATGTATATATTGTATATCATGGAATAACCCAAGGCTGTCCTTTAAGAGCTGGCTGTTTGGTACCAATGGCTAAGACTTTTAAAACTGGGACTTGTCTAAAGAGCTATGTAGTATACAAAATAGAAGTTGTAGAACAAGCTAGCTAACAAATTAGCAATTTCTGCCTCCAAATACAAGACTCTGCTAAAAAGCTAGCTGGCTAGCCTTCACTTTTACTTTGTTAATAGAACACAAATCACAGTCAACAATGTTATATTGTAATGTTGGAGAGGAAGACTGCCCTCTTAAGACTGAGATGAGCTATAACATCAAGCTGTCTGTGAACCACAAGGTAACATTGGCAGACACTGTGCGTGTTATTTGTAATAGATTAGCTTAGTAGGCCAAAGAGAATGTCACACTGGACACTTTGTACCTAAGTTTCAAAATACATAAGCCAAGCATTATTTGTTCTGTTTAAGGTATCCTCCCCACTGCAAATAGGCTAGACAGTGGCTGAATTGCACCACAAGTTGTAAAGCCACTACAATCTTTATCAAGAACCATGACATTTTATACACCCTCAAAAAGTCACCTTAGACTCATGTCTGTCATGGCTGCTGTGACATTTCCAATTACCTGTCGCTATGAAACTGCCAGCACATTTTTTGATGTCAACAACAAAAGTGTTCCTTGAGTAAAGAACTGAACAAACGTCTGTATTTATGGTCCGTTTGTGATGAAATGTCATGCCCTCATCTCCTGATCCGATAATAATCCCAGTCTGTATCTCAAACGTGATCACAAAACATGACAGAAATATTATACTCTTATTTACAACAATAAGTAAAGACATTCTTTAAATGACATCCTTTGCTTGTCTCCTATATTATATGTTGTGATTTTGCAAATAAATCAGCAAATTAGACATGCATGGATCATGTCTACAATGTCGAAAAGTAAATATAGAGTGTGTCAACATTTTGCAGTGTCATTAAACTTTGATCTTTCCATTATAGATAAGTCCCAAGTCCCAGTTTCCATCAGACAGCCGCAGATCATATCCAGGTCTCTCTAATCGCATATGACGACAATCAGTTAACCAGCTTTTTCCAGTAAACTGATTTCTTAACTGTATTGGCAATGTCCACCCCTCTGCCAGAGAGCCCCACCAGATTGCAGCCAATCCCCCTCTCAGCAGAGCGAATGATACGCTGACGGTGATGGAGGAGGAGAGGATGAACTCAATGATGGCAGTGTAGAAGTGCACCATTATTGTCTTTGGCAGGTTGAACTTCTTCAGTTGCCTCAGGAAGTACATCCTCTGCTGAGCCTTCTTTGCTATGGAGCTGATGTTAAGCTCCCACTTGAGGTCCTGGGTTATGGTGGAGCCCAGGAAGCCAAAGATAGGGACAGGTGGGAATGCATTCTTGCGGAAATCCACAACAATCTCCACTGTCTTTAGAGCGTTGAGTTCTAAGTTGTTAAGTCCGCACCAGGTCACCAGATGGTCAGTCTCCCACCTGTCGGCGGACTCATCCCCACCAGAGATGAGTCCAATGAGGGTGGTGTCATCCGAGAACTTCAGGAGCTAGAGGGTCACCAGTTCCAGTCCCCGTATGAATCGAGCATGGAGTGTGGCCACTTTGCCTCACTGCAGAGTTGCCCCTTGAGCAAGCCACCGAACCCCACCGTACCATCCTGATGGATTGGTTAAATGCAGAGATAAATTTAATTTCTGCTGGGTACAATTGTGTGTGACATTATAACTTGATTTACATTTTCATTACATTTGCATACAGGTAACCAGGTTTCTAATCCCTTTTTACAAGTTTGCATGTGCAGGACAAGAGAGCTCATTACACATACATCCCCGTATTTAAAATGATTCCATAAAGTCTAAGTAAAACTGAATCAAGTTGTTTTTTTAACTGCTCATTTTTTATTTATTTTTTGATAAATTCACACGTCTGCCCTCCTGTCCTCTCTGTGCTGTCAGTCTGCTCCAACACAGACACCAAAAAACATACAAAATCAAATCAGGCAGCATCTTCGGTTTAAATAAGGTCAAGGGTAAGGAACAAATGTGGTTACTGACCTGCAACGTGTAAATGAAAACAGCTGTATACACTTTTATCTTTTAAACATGTCAGAAGACGCTTGCATGTCTTTCACCTTTAGCATTGTGTTGTGAGTGCATCTTCGCAAAAGAACAAGAGATTTAAACAGTACATGGACCTGCATAGTAACACAACGCTCTACAGCACCTCTTGTTACGCTCTGTCAGCAAAATAATTCAAACATATTTTACATAGTACATTGTATATGGGAATTAAATACCAATCTATAAATATGATTCCAGCTTCTTATTTGCATTGATAAACACTTGGAGTAGATAAAGCTGGTATTTAAAATAGGAGAATATGAGAATGTAATGTCATTGGTATCTGTTCTACCACAGGTGCGACCTGCGTCTTAAAGAAGAAGTTCTCAGCCTCCCAGTTCTGGAATGACTGTAGAAAACACAACGTTACTGTTTTCCAGTATATCGGTGAACTCTGCAGATACCTCTGCAACCGGCCCAAGGTAATGTGTTTGGCATTCAACTTGAAAGTGTTAATAACCTCTTGCAAATATAATATCAAGCCTGTCTCTGCTCAGGCACACTGACGGCACCAAAACGCTTAATTTCTGGTTCATTTTGGATAACATTTCTGTTAACCGCCTAAATGAAAATATACTCTGTGGAAAACTTTCTGGTTTGCTATGAAACAAGTACCTTTAGTAGTGTGCCCCCATTCTGGCAAAGTATCTTGATAGTAATTCCCTCCTTTCTGTGTGATTGTTGAATAGGAATTTGAAGTCAAGTTTAGAAAGTGCTTTGTCTTCTTTCTGATGGACTGACACCTAAACCATTGATCTTCAAAGTTTTCGTCTTTCCTAAACTTTTTATTCTATACTTACTGCTGTTATTATCTCAACATGACTTTCCGCCATGTTATTCACATTTGACTCCGGGCTAGAAAACAGAATGACGGAGCAAGTGAGTTCGAGTAGAGCAACGGGGAAAAAAGCGTCAATGCTTTACACTCCTTTACAGTCACTGCCACTTGTGAATCCGATAAGTAAAATTGTGCACAACTGTAGCGGGAAGACAAGCGGGGCCTTTGTTTTGTGCTGTTTGCATCCTCCCATTGGTAGACACTCAGACATGTACGCACACACAGTGTGAGGGCCGAGCTCATTGCCACTTGAGGCCGGACTCAAAGTCCCCTTTGTCCACTCTCTCTCTGTTATTCGGCTGCGTGGGTGGAAGGCTGGCAATGACTGTCCTCGCCGCTGATTGGCAAATTAAAAATGTGGACACGCAAGTGTGAGTACCATTTACCGCCGGCATGCTGTCTTATGCACAGTGACCATTGAGCAATCATGGCAAATACCATGCATGCATTTTCTGTGTTTTTTTTCCAATTTTGTTTTTCATGAACAGGTGTGCAGAAGTGTTTATGGTATACTTTTTGCATTTCACATGCCAATGTAGTCGTTATTCTTTAATTCTAATGAAATCAAATTATTCAATAAGGAGTGCGATGAAACCATTCTCAGTGCATATTTCCCAGTTTGTACATCCTCGATTCCTTTCCTTGCCTCTTCTCCTCACGTCTTAGTCCCCGCCTACGGGAGATGCGAGGGTGGAGCCTCGGAGCCGCCAATTTAAAGATATGACAATTAAATATCACGTGATGCACAGCTGCAACAGATGTCATTTGTTTTGTTATAATTTATTAATTAATGATCTCTATCAGATGAGCATAGCAGTGTTCATTTCAACTTATATATTTACTATTCATTTTATTCATGAAAAGAATGTTCGGATGCCATACATTTACACACACACACACGCACACATATATAAGGGCTATAATAAATATACAATAAAGCTTTTGTTTCATTGTGTGAAGCCCTACAAATGTTTGTGTGAAAAGTACCATACATAGAAAGTATATTGTGTATATAATTGAGTGATATTTATATTATATATATCTTGTCTATCTATATATGACAACATGAAATACAGCAAATTAGTGCTGAAGGCAAGAGAATGTTGCCACTGATATAATAATTTTACGACAGCAGCTGTTTGCACTTGTAACCATCATGTCAGGATTATAGCAGTTGAATTGGATGCCTACATTCAATATAATAATAGAAGTGATGTCATTAAGGTCAGGCCTCTTTTGTTTGTTTACGGATGCCCAAAAGACTTCCGTAAAGGCTACACAGTTGTATCTTCGCTTATAGCTCCTACAGAAGCCTCCTCGCTCCTCCAAATGAATTTTAGGAACTGGGACGTACTTCAAGATGCAGCACTGAGATTGATTTCCGGATCACAAGCCGGAGGAGCGAGAAGACGAGGCAGAAAATTGGGAAATTAGAAAAGGCCCTATGTCTGGCCGTGCTGTTAATAGATACACCAGTTCTTCTTCTTCTGTTATTTGACAGAGTAGTTGCTCAAGGTGTGTTGGCCGCCTTCGGTGGTCAATACACGAAGGGCTGGATTACCAACCAAGAAAAGTCAGGCAACTGCCCCTCTGCTCCAGACCATCAGGGGCCCCAAAGGCCCCATGCTGATTGTCATTCAGTTAGTGTGTTGTCAATTAATTGCAAATGTGTTCCATGTTCCTCTATGAGTTTGTGTGTTCCCATCATTGCTTTGCTTGTTACACACACACTAGATTATGTTTCTCGAGGGCTGCAGTTTAACAGCTCGTTGCCTAATGTCATGGAGAAATGATAAGTTGTCAACCGTCAGATCTACTTTGCTAACATCATCTCTTCCCTCTCCCCCCGTCAGACAGCGGCGGATCAGGTTCACAAGGTGCGGATGGGAGTCGGGAACGGGCTGCGGCAGGACGTGTGGCGGGAGTTCCAGAGTCGCTTTGGAAACATTAAAATGTGCGAGGTGTACGGCTCCACTGAGGGAAACCTGTGTTTCATGAACCACATCGGCAAGATCGGAACCGTGGGTCGCTCCCACTTCTTCTACAGGGTGAGTACTCGGTGACCTTAAAGGAATGCTTCGCCCACAAAATGACCGTTCACTCTCATTTACTCACCCCCTTGAATTCTTTAAGGAAAACAGAGTTTTTCTCGCATGCCGTTTTTTATGAGGTCTGCAAGATGTGAAGATTCCACAGAAGTAGTAATTGTGAGCACAACACCAAAACTAAAAGCCCCACAATGTCACACCCACTGGTCTCAGAAGAGAAGATGCGATAAAGGTACATTTTTGAATACACTTTGATGGCACGTTAACTACTTCTAATTACTCTACCACAGGCAGTGCTACTCCACCAAAAAGATATGGAGATGGTGTTAGTAGTCTATAGTTAGTTAGTAGCAGGGTTTAAGGAACAGCAACCCATTCAGCTCCCTCTATTCCACCATATCGGCTGAATAAAACATTACGAGGTATTCATTAAAACAAGAGGAAACACAGATTGGCAAAGAAATGGCTTTAAGTATCAGAGTTGCTGGTACTTGACTTATTATGTAATCTATCGATGAATCTGGCGGTAATTCGTTGTTTTTGATGAATCATTGATTTTCATTGAGAAGACCACTGTCATATAAAACTTCCAAGAGAAAAGACAGACCCACCTTTAATAGAGAGAACAGACTGATGTTTCAACACCACTGTCTTCATCAGAGTCAAAGAGACAAAGACAAAAAGGTGTGCAATTCTTATTGGTCATTGCTGGAACAGATCAGGTCTATTGGACAGTGGATCCAAAAGTAACAGTTGCCATTTTCAACGTCCGAGTGCCAAACCTCAAATCAGGAGCACAAGATTACAGCTATCTCTTAAACTTACAGTGATAAAATACAAAAAGTGTAAGTACTGCATCCATCACGTTAAACAAATGAAAGAAAACAAATTCAGTTTTTCATTGAACTGTGTAAGAGTATGAATCCAACGTGCCTCTCTACAGAGCAGCCAGTTGGTAATGTCTCCACCACAAAATATTGTATTTGTTTTGCAGTTTTGTGTTCAGATATGCAAATCCTTAAAGCTCTCTTAGTTTGTCCAACACAAACCAGACCACAGGGACATTTCAGCATGACAACATGAGGCTTTTATTGAGTATTCTTTGACCAGAACGTGAATGTGTAAAGGTACATTAATCCATCACTAAAGAGAGAGAAAACAGACTGAAGGTATTTCTGTCAGTTATTTTTGTTTTTGAATTGTAACAGACACAAATCTACCGAAATTCAATGAGGTCTTACAGACGTTCTGGAGTTTTTGGAATATTTCATGCCATTAGTCAGTCAGTCAAAAATTATTTATTTCTTCACCAGAGAAACTTGAGCAATATCAGATCAAATACTTATATATATTGGTTACATTTATTTTTTCAAGATTTGTGACTGTAAACATTTACTATACCGTGGAAACAGTAAATATTTAACACTAGCTCTAAGCAGCTTATAAATACACAACTAAAACTACTAATGCCAAGATTTTTTTATCAACAAAAATAACATCTTTTTGAATTTGAAATGAACATTTACATTTTTGAAGGTTTACACTGACTCTTGGGGACGTTAGTGGAAAAGAAAAAAAGATATATCAAGTAAAATAAAAGATTATATATATACATATAAACACAAAAGCACTTCACTTACCAAAGCTGCTGTTCAGTTAAAGACAAAGTCCATCCTCCTTTCTTTGTTAATGAAGAGTTCAATGACGCGGTTGTACAGAACATCGGTGCGGGTCAGTTCCAGCCAGAGGTCCTCCTGTGAACGTGTTCGTTGAGTTGTAGATCCACTCGGGTCTCTCCAAAAGTTTTCAAAAGCACTGTAGCTTGTAAGTGTCCTGCCGTGCTATGGTGTCGTGTTGCTGCCTTGGTTAGCCACCTCAGGTTAGCGTAGCATAGCTCCAAACAGCTCCAAACACCAAGACGCTAAGTAGCAAATAAAACGCATTCTTAGCCAGAACATGTGCAGCGCTTCTCCGACGCTGTTAGCCAGAAATACCGTTTGTACAAATCCTTTTTCTGGCTGGGTCAGGGCTGCTAGCTGTGGGGTTGGCCGACTCTTTCTTGCGATGTCCAGTTTTTCTGGAAATGTCCTTGAGAAATCCTTTTCTCCTCCTTCAGCCATTGAAGCCATTTTTTACCTAGCTTTGTTTGTTTAACAAAGCTAGGTAAAAAAATAAAAGAATCTACACCAAGCAAAACGCTACAAAATATTGGATAAAAGCTCTCCTTAAAACAAGCTGTGCTGGAAGCAGAGCAACAGAGGAAGACAGGAGCTGTGCAATGAGAAAATAAGATAATAGGAAAAAACATTATTATACATGTAGTGTATTTGTGAAAAATTATTAAATTATAAAATAGCTATAATTTTGTGATTCTGTTTCGGCCAGCAGAGAAGGCTTTGCTGGCCCTGACGGCCCTCCACTGTCAGATGATAATCCAACAGCACTCATAAACTTGCTGTTATACTGCGCAATTCCCTATTTTGAAAGCTGTCAGTTTGGGTAGCTTGCCAAATTTTGCCACGTTGTCCTGCTGCTTTTGTGTTTGGCACTCCTGTCAGGAAGATGATCAAGATCCTGAAAGCTGTTCTTGACCCGGTACCATCCCCTTCTTAGTGTCTATTCTGACACGCTACCAGGGGCTCTTGACATTGCGTGCGTGGGGCTGTGCCCACATAGCGGCATCCAGCAACCCAGGATATTTGATGTCATGCATTCATCCAGAATTACGTTAATTCCTATAAGTTACTCAGTACCACTAAACCCACACCTCTACAGCTGCTAGCAGGCGGGACTTTGCCCCCAAATGACTCATGGCCTCTATATGTTATATAAATTTGTTATGTAAATCTGGATGGCAACCCAGGTTTCTAGTATGCTTTTGTTTGCTTACAACCCACGTTCACTCTCCAAGCATCGTTGCTAATCGGGCACATCTTGTGGTGGAGAGATTGTGCAAAGCTTGAATTTGTGAGGGGTGGGGGAGGGTTAACCAGCTTAGAGGAGATCTGTCAGGTCCTGTATTGTTATCCTCCATCAGAGGGATCTCTCAGGGGTCAACCAACTGATTGTACTCTACATGGCGTGGACACCGTGTCATGAACACCTGTGGTGGTCCACTTTAACAATGACTTCATTTTAGTGACGGAAATTACAATATTTTTTTATTTTTATTATATTTTTATGTTTTATTACAGATGATGGTCAGTATGAAGATCGTATTATTTCACACAGAAATGTGTCCAGCCTTGGGCTTACAAAATAACACAATATAGACTAGATCCAGAATATAACGAGCGCACACATCTGTGTGACACTACGGAGTACAAAAATTAAAAAAATAGCAACTCGCATATCTAACTGTAAGTTTTCAGACCATGTCTCCATGAATACCTCTTAAACTCCACCCCTCTTTACCACAGACCCATTTATGTCCTCTTAAGGGCGGGCGCTGGATCTTTAGGATGAGATAGCAGGTCAACAGTAGAACAGTAGTTCTAGTCTTAAATCACAAATTAAAACATATTAATTCATTAAAATAGATTGTGAACATGTATAAGGTCTTAGAACTTTATGATGGAAGTGTGTGATGGAGATTTAGTGCGAAACCTTTTTTTTTTTTAAAGTACCACGGGACAATTGATAAAAAGGAAGAAAGATCTCTCCAAAATACCATAGACACCAAGATCTAGAGGAACACCACAGAAGGATCCATGCTGGGATTTAGTGTTAAAAACTTTTGACATTTGTAGATTTCTGCAAGAATTGCATTTTTCAGCAATTGATAGGGGAGCACTTCTGTTCTGGAAACTACTCAGAAACCACCTTATTGTCAATAAACATAGAGAAGCCATACATCCTCTGAAGTTCCTCGGTCTCTAGTTTGTGGGTGCACCGTTTCATGAGACTGTGATTATCCTAGAGGTCACGACAGGTCATTTTACACAGTGACGTCAAGTTTCAAAAAATGGTCTCACTACAATGAAATGGCTACTTTGGAGACATCATCACACATGAACATATTATATATATATTAGTCTCAGATACCCAGTCACACCCAGTTTATGCAATTCAAAGACTGTATGCAGAAATATTTAAATACACCATTTTTAGATAAGGAACACACATTTATCCTGCCTGCAAAGAAAATGTTTTTTTGTCTTAAACTGCGTGTTATCATTTACATATCTAGAGGTGAGAGGTCAAGGGACCCCTGTGAATATGGCCATCAGCTCATGTATTTTCATTATAAATGGCATACAACACAACATACTACAGTATATGAAATATAGCTGGACGTCTGTTGAGACAGTGAGGGAGGCGGAGCAGTGAAGTGGCTTTTCCTGAGGCTGAGGTAGGTATTAGCCTCGCTAATGCTCATCTGTGGAGCGGTTCATTAGTTATAGTGATTACATGTGTTTAGCTCTGATCTCTGACCTCGGCTATTCTTAGATCTGGCTCACTGCTTTTCCTGCTGGCTCACCAACCATTATAAAATATAGTTATAAAAGCGAAGTTATAAAACATCATGATGTCAGGACACACGTGGAGCGTAAAGCAGTGACTTGCTCAGACATTTTTCACAGCAGACATGTTGACATGTTACAGCAGGAAAGACACCACTGTAAATAATAATAATAATACATTTTATTTGTATAGCGCTTTAAAAGGTACTTAAAGACACTTTACATGGTAAAAACAGAAACAATAGAATTAATTACAGTAAAAACAACATAGATGTAAGAATTAACACGAGAAAAAATAGAAAAACATACATAACTGACTACAGGTTAAAAGCAGATTTAAATAGATGAGTTTTAAGTGCAGTTTTTAAAGTGGCGAGTGACGGAGAATGTCTAAGGTGCTGGGGGAGAGAGTTCCAGAGGGAGGGGCAGTGATGGAGAAGGCCCTGTCTCCCCAGGTCCGATACGTGGACAGAGTAGGGGGGGTAAGGAGGTTGGGAGCCAGTGGAGGTTTTGAAGGACTGGGGTGATGTGGTCTCTGGTGCGGAAGCTGAGTTCTGGATGTATTTTAGTTTGTTGATGATTTTGGTGGGTGAGCCGTACAGGATGCTGTTGCAGTAGTCCAGTCGAGAGGTGATGAAGGCGTGGATGAGTGTTTCAGCGGCTGTGGAGGAGAGGGAGGGGTGTAGACGGGCGATGTTTTTGAGATGAGAGAAGGCGTTTTTTATGATGTGATGACGTGGCGTTCAAAGGAGAGGGTGTGTTGAGGGAGTGGTCATCAGAGGAGAGGAGGAGGTCATTGGTGACTTTGATTAGGGCAGTTTCTGTGCTGTGATGAGATCTGAATCCAGATTGAATAATTAATAATTAAGGCTTATTTTCCAGTATAGTGTCAGAATGCCTGCTGTCAAAAGTATCTGATTTTGAGTCCGAAGTTTTTTGTGGGTGATTCCATTCATCACTTTAGATTTGAATGCCTCTGTGTAATTTAATGATATTTTCTCTTTATTTTGTGTGCAGCTCTTGTTCAAGTACGATATGGTGAAGTACGACATGGTGAAAGATGAACCAGTGAAAGATCCGTATGGCTTTTGTCAGCGAGTGGAAAAGGGTAAGAGAGATCTGCACAAAAGATCTGTCCTTTAAGATTGTTCATTCTTTGAAAGTTGAATCCACCTGACCTTCTGTCCTGTTCCCAGGTGAGACAGGGCTTTTACTGTCCAAGGTGAGCACCTTGAGCCCGTTCTTTGGCTACGCTGGAAGCAAGCAGCTGACAGAAAAGAAGCTGATGAGAAACGTGTTTGTGAAGGGAGACGCCTACTTCAACACGGGCGACCTCATGGCTGAAGACCAGGAGGGCTTCATCTGCTTCAGAGATAGAGTGGGAGACACCTTCAGGTACAGTGGGACGGGATGTATGGAGATGTCTTTTCTGCAGGTACCAACCCAACACCGAGGCCTTCGTAGTCTTTCATTGGTCTTTAAAGGGTAACTTATGTATTTTTTAACCTGGACCCTATGATCCCATGTTTTTTTGTCTAACTGATAATGGGGACAACAACCATTTTTTAAATTGGTCCAGAATTGAGCATGGAGTGAGAAGAGCGCTGCAGCCACTAAACAGGGTGCAATGAAATCATACTGGACAATTCCTCACCGTCAGTTTTCATCCACTTAAAGTGCTTGTTTTTGCCACTGACACGCTCAGATTGTTATTATAAGTGTCTTATTATAAGAGGCACAACATGGGGTAATAGGATCCAGGTTTAGAAATACCAAAGCTACCCTTTAAAGCTGAGTATAAACGCCCTGTACATGCTCGTAGCTTACGCAGCTCTGTCCACATGTTGAAGTGTCCTTGAAGGAAACACTCAACTCCTGGAGTGAGAGGTTGTTTATGTCTCTTATTTTGTTATTTTCGTACTGTTTGACGTTGGTTAAAATGGGACCCCACAATTTATTTTATTTAGTCTAATTAAATTCAAAATTGCATTCTAATTTCTGTATATGTGGGCAATGTTTATGTTCTAAATGTGCTAATGTGAATATGAGTGCAGTATTAATACTATTTCAGTTTGATGACATTAAGGTGTGCTGCATGGCTTTTACCACCAGGTGATGTCTTTGAGTGAGAAGCAGTTGTTACAAGCGGTAGTGTGTCGAAGAAGAATCCTTGTTGTTGTTTTTTTGTTTGAGTAGTAAGCTGAGTTCAGACAGAGTTCAGACAGACTTCAAACAGACGGCATCTCCGGTTCTGAAGAGTGAAGTCAAAGCTTCATTTGTTAAAGCTGCATTCTCTCTATTGACCATCAGGGGGCGACTCCTCTGGTTGTATAGAAGTCTATGAGAAAATGACTCTACTTCTCTCTTGATTTATTACCTCAGTAAACATTGTAAACATGAGTTTATGGTCTCAATCTCTAGTTTCAAGTCTTCTTCAATACAGCATGATGTTAATTTAGTAAATTATGTCCATTTAAAGTCAAATAGACCAGAGGTCTTCAACAGGGGGTCCGCGGCCCCTAGGGGGTCCGCGGAGGTACTGCAGGGGGTCCGCGAAATTTTTGGTTGATTAGACAATTAAAAAACAAATATATAATAACAATATATATTTTTTTCTTCTCTAAACATGAATGTGTCCATTATTTTAATAGTTCAGTATTGTATTTAAGATAACAGGTATGTTTATGCATGGCAGTGTCACTAATAGGCCATCACTCATTTTAGTTTCCACATTTATGTTTAAAATGAAAACATCAATTTGAATAGCTTGTATGATTATCATGCAATTGACAGACAATGTTGATATTGGCATTGGTATCAGCTGACAAGGTATGTTTATAAATGGCAGTGGCACGGCCTCCCTACTCACTGTACCTTGCACATGTTTAAAATAAAAACATGAATATATGAACCTGTGTATTATTTGAATAGCTTAGTATTGAATGCACAATAAAGAGGTATACATGGTACTAGGCCCATTTAATATAAAACACTATTTTATACAATATATATAGTCGGGGGTCCCTGCTCCATCTCTCTATCAGTTTGGGGGTCCTTGGCCTGAAAAACTTTGAAGACCCCTGAAATAGACCATAAAGCAGAGTATGCTTTAGGGCGGGGCTACCTTGTGATTGACAGGTCGCTACCAGAGGGCGTCTCTAAATCACATAATTTTACTTTCAGTACATACTGCTGCTGCTCTCACAAAGCATGTGCTGTTGCATGCAGTTTGCATTCAACTGGAACATACTACTTCCTCATAACATGGCACTTCCTGCTCATATATCTGCTGCGCAAAGGATTGTGGGTCAGGATAGCCTGAAAAGCATGCTGGCTTGCAAACTGCAAAATGCGACCATTGCCGTAGAACATGTTGGTATTTTTGGCTTACTGCATTTGACACAGTATGTATTGGGACATACTAAACCTTTTTCTGGCACACTAAGTATTATGGGTATTGAAACATACAGGTAGTTTCCCAGTTTGCCAATAAAAAACAATATATTTTACTTTCAAATTTTCAGTTTCATATGCAGGGTCTATTTTTTAACCGTCCTGTTTCCCTGATTTCAGGTGGAAGGGTGAGAATGTAGCAACGACGGAGGTAACGGAGATGCTCGGGCTGGTGGATTTCATCCAGGAAGTCAATGTGTATGGAGTGGAAGTGCAAGGTATGTTATAGACGCCTTTGAAAACTTCCAGTACAGATGTTTTCAGAATAGTGCCACATTTACTATTAAATGTAGTACTGCAGTAATTTGCAGCTAAGTGAGCCGTGCTGTTTCTAGTACCGGTCCTGAGAATAATGACCAACACAGAGCTGGAGAGCGATGACATTGAACTGTGTTGTCCACACAGGGCACGAGGGTAGAGCGGGTATGGCCGCCGTGATTGTGAGACCGGGCCTCGAGTTCGACGGCAAGAAGCTGTTTGAGCATGTGATGAGCGACGTCCCGGCTTACGCTCGCCCGCTGTTCATCAGGCTCCAGGTAACGAGCACGCCGACACACTGGATCTGCACCTGGATTATGTTGATGAGTGTTCTTCATAAAAGGGACTGTAGGGGAGTTTACATTCATTCTGGTTTATTAGAGGCTTATTAGACACCTGATCTCAGGCAGGTACAGCTTCAGGGGGGTCAAAGGGTTCAGATGAACCCAGTGGTGGAGTAAAAAGTACATTATTTCCCTCTGAATTGTAGTCGCGGAGTAGAAGTATAAAGTAGCACAGTACTTATTCACGGAAATTCTCTTGAAACACTACAAGCAAACATAAATAGAAGCTTGGACACTGATGGACAAAGTCGGCAGTCACCATCTCCTCGTACAGAAGGAAAGCTGACCTCTACGGCTTTTCAGAAAACAAAGAAACTCGTTTCCATTGGCTAGCACAGCTCAATCTACAGATCTTTCAACCCTCTGACTATTTCACAAAAGCACATTCCTTCGATGATGCGTATGTCTTAAACTTCTACCCTTACAACTTGAGTAAATGTACTTTGAAAAGTGTTAAGTCCTACCCGGGTTAAACTGACTATATGAATGCAGTCCGTTCACACTGTGCACGGGCAGCAGCATGTCATGTGCTTGGTCAGTGTGCGTGTTACGCCCTCTAGTGTCCATTAGGCGCCAGTACCCTGAAAATAATTGTGAATAAGACCGAATGAATGCAATGAACACTGTGAGGTGGGACATTGTTATTGAGCTCACGGTTGTTTGTCACATCCATCTTTGAGGACAACAAACGTCACTGTTTTTTACAATGACTTTAAATTGATATAAAAATTGTCCTCACATTCACAATATTCTATATCAGTGTATTCATTAATTGGTGATTGAACCAGACAGTACAAACAAGAGCGAGAGCAATCAAGGTTCAAGTTAGTGAACCTATGTGGACTTTATAACTGTTTATATTACGTCACATGACTTCCTCCTTTGCTCCCATCATAATTATTACAGCCACTAAAGTTTGCCGGCTTTTTTTGTATGCGTATCAGGTATCAACTGACCCACATCTATTAGGCTAATATCTGCTGATGAAGCCCATTCAGTCAGCTGGGACTCGTTCGTGTGTTACCGAGGAATCCTAACTGTAACTGTAGATGTGATTCTTCTATCAGCACTCGTCCTGTCATGTCTGAATCTACACACACATGAAATTTCACATCTGCATTTAACGTTAGGAGCAGCTGCTGGAAAGAGCCCGGGGAGCAACTTGGGGTTCAGTGTCTCATTTAAAGACACGTTGACATTCAGACAGGAGGAGCCGGGGATCAAACTGTGGTTGAAGGAGCACCCGCTCCAGCCCCTGCACCACAGCCACACCTTTTTAAAAAAAGGAGCAGAAACCCCACCTCTTTTTTAATAGTTTATTCTCGGCAGTCGATATATATACACATTAATACATGGTCAGGGAAATTTAAAATGTCATCATACAGTTTGCATAACCTTTCAATTATATTTCGGTGTTCACGTTGTTCCCCATCCTCATTGTCATTACCATAATGTGCCATCAACAGTGCTGCTGCTGTTTGGCAGTTCTTTTCAATTTAAGACCGGGTCTATGCCATCCTTAATTAGGATTAGTTAGTTAGGACGATTCAATAATAGCATAATTCCCAAGAGAAGATGGGATTGTTTCCTAAATGCAATTAGGAAACATGTTTCTGTAAATCCCTAATGACGTTTCTGTATTGAGCCCCCTGAACTATCGGTATGAAAATTGTTGCCGATTAATGTTTTGTTGATCAACTAATCGTGCGCATGGCAGTAAAATAAGTCAGCAGTGATACATCACTAAGTGTATCACTGTAGATCCCAACTAAAGTTCCAAACATTGGACAGTTCATGCTCTATAGAGAACTTATTGAAATGACACTGATTGTTGTGTTTTGTCCTCAGGAGGTCATGGAGATGACGAGCACCTTCAAGCAGCAGAAGTTCCAGCTGGTGCAGAGCGGCTTCAACCCCTCTACGATCTCTGACCTCCTCTATGTGTTGGACTACCAGCAGGAGAGCTACATTCCTTTGACGGACAGCATCTACCGGAGCATCCTCGTCGGAGAACGCAAGCTGTAGAATTCTTAGTACGGTCGTGAAGCCCAGCGAGGGATGAAGGCAGCGCTGCCAGCTGCAGCACGTTGTGTCCCACAGACACCAGTGAGCCCACAATCATGTTCAGTGAAGTACTGAGGTCTGAAGGGAAAGCCTTCGTCTAGTTAGTGGATGACAGAGGACCAGGAACAATATGAACCTGAACGCATCACTGTGAAACACCAACTCACACCTTCAACTGAAACAGTGTGTTGGTTATTGAAGCCCTTCATTTGTCCAGTCATTTGATGAAAGCACTGCAAAAATAAGCTCTTAATTAATGAAGTCAGTACATTTGAATGGGGACAAGAATTTGCCCTTCATTTACATATTAAATATAAATATTTGACAGATTTGTTAATGATATGTTTGAGTTATTAAGGTTTATATTATGGTTGGGGTGTTGGTTTACACTATGGGTCTTTATTAATGATTATTGAATTCATAATTGTTAGAAGGATTATTCTTCAGTATTCAAGTGTTTAATTGTTTTACTCTGATATGGGCTAAATTTATGGATAGATTAATAATAATAACAATAATAATTATACATGAATGGACTGTAATATATACAGTTGTTTTTAATGGTCTTTCTGCATGGATTAAGAGGGTACATTGTCATTTCATAATTCCCATAAAATCCATTTAAAGTGCCTTAATTGCATCAGTACTAAAGGATACATTGATGGTCCAACATTTTGAAAAGGAAAATTCATAAATGTGTTTTTTTAACTTACAAACAAATAAATGGTTCACAGATGTTTTTGCTACTTTGCAAATATATATTTTTAACATCTGTCGGATTGTTTAAAATGTCTTTGTGAATCTTTCCAACAAAATCAACATTTTTATCCAGAGATATTTTTTTCACTAATTTTACTTCTTTAGCAAATTCCGACGTTCCGTTGATCGATCACAGCAAGAATGTGTTTATTTATGAAACAGAAGTAGTTGAATATTGTCTTGACTGAGAGAGATTTTCAATATGAAGAGCCCAAAAGTGGCCAGATATTCAGCCATATCAAATGTTTTCTTTTAATTCTGTCAAAGTTCTGATTCCACAATTTATTTATACATTTTAATTTTTTTCTTGTCTTTATGTTTTTTTTATTTTTATATGTGCTGCTAAATATATTTACAGACATTCAGTCTTGGGAAACCTCTCAGGGGGGATCAGGGGAGGGCTGGGATCTGAACCATCAACCACAATAAGCTTCAAAGCATATTTACGTGATCGATATCAACAGCTAAGTCATGAAAATGACATTTTGTTAAAGCTTAATATGCAGCATTTTCCTAAAAAACAACATAGAGACTGAGAATAAAGAATCACTCTAAATCATCATTTAAGACCCTCTTGCAGTCTGTATTTACTCTTTTCTTCTTGTTTTGCTGTGTTTGGCTCCTGGGAATCAGCAAAGAGCCTTCGGGCCCTTTAGGTCTGTACCCCCCCAGCCAATAAGCAGGGTGTGCAGCCCGTAGTCATTCCCAGGTCAGATACCACTGTTTGTCACGCCTCTCTGTGTCTGATCCTGAGGCACATGGCACCCTTTAGCATCTGATACAGAGCAACCAAGGTACTTAAGAAGAGCTGCACAGTGAGTGCTCTGATTTTTTTTTCTTATATGAATTTCTTTTTCAATTCATTTTCAGGGCTGATTTGAAATAATAAATGGCGTGTAGATCCATTTTCAACACATGAAATGCCAATTTTTATAACGGCAATATTGATGTGTTTCATCACATTACAGTCAGTTTACAGCTCAAAAGCACATTTCAGTGTGCAGTACCTCTTTTTTGGGGGCATAGTAGCTAAAAGCATCCCCAAAGGTTTGGTGGTGACCTTGGGAACAGTTCAAGAGGCAGCTGTGCAGAAACCTGGGTACATGGAGGATCATAAAACAATATTGAGTCTGTGAAATAAAAGGCCAGGCCATTAAGTGCCTTAAAAAAAGAGAATTTAAAGAGAAGCACTTTAAACTTCTAAAAGATACGGGTATTCAGAACAGGAGTTATATCATCTCTCATTTGAGTTTTGGTTAAATTCCTGGCAGCAGCAACCTGACTGGTCCTTAACCATGATCCTTTGTACAGCTGTTCAACAGACACCTCAGTGGAGACCAAAGCTGTGGACCGACCCACATCCGTAGACACATGGCTAAAAATATAACAATACATGACATGATAACATATTGTGTTATGTTAACAACCATATTAATTATACTGCTTAGTACATGCAAGAAATTGATAGACTAGCCTCTGGTTATAGTAAATCATCCAAATGTATTTACTGAATCAATATGTACTGTGAAGGGAAGCTTGGTCTCAGCTGAATGTCCCCATGAGGAGCTATGTCACATAAATATAAAGCGTATGAAAAGAAGAGGTTTTTTGGGGGGAGGATGGGCTGCATTGATTTACAGCAGTGAATACATCAGTATGCTTCAAACCAAGTGCCTGTCGGATCTGAAAGCGCCTGAAAAGCCTTTGGTGGTCACAATTAGTTTTAACGTTCCAAAGTAGAAGAATGACAATCAAGGTCTTAGTACAGATGAACTTGGAGATAGACTTTCTTTAACCTACGCATTCACGAGCGGATAAAGCTGTCTCGCGTATCCTGCTGCCGTTTGGAGCATTGGCTATGTACGTAAGAAGCATACTGAGGCCTTGAACAGGAGGAGGGCACTGTTCACGAGAACCGCAGGGGGTTATGGGAGTAAAACAGCAGAGGGAGAGTCACATCAAACCTGTCCGTCCTGTGTCATTTAAATGTGGGTAGAGCGTTTAACCTGCGGACATCAGGGAGAAGAGGTGGAGGTCAGGACCTGCTGGACTGTACAGTATGTTATCTGAGAGAGATATCTACACACGTGATTGTTCGTCCATTCCATAACGCATACATGTGGCATACAGCGGCAATACTTTCAGCACCTGACATCTACTTCAGCCATCTGAACAAACATCTCTTCAGATTTGGGTTCCTGTGGTCTATGACAATCCAACCAGGGGCTTTGAGTGGGAACAAGTCTTTCACAACGCTACATCCAGAGGTGACTGTTTTTAAGTTAACTGTAATCAGAGCTACAGGTGAACATCAACCCACGTGATTTATAGTTTCAACAAATGAAACCTTCAGAAACATCATTATTTACAGTGAAGAGCTGCAGGAATAAAACACAGAAATGAATTCTTGCACTTCAATGTTTTTTTTAATGGGTTTTTGGTTAGATGCCTGAAATGAGGTACATTCAACATAAACTCCAAGACATTTACATGTTTTATTCTATGACATAAAATAAGTCAATAATAGCTATTTACTTCTGCCGATTGCATTTACGCTTCAAAGGTCATAAAAATTGTGTTCATTTGAAAACGATTCCTAAACAAAACATGAAGGTGTCATAAACATTTGTTTGCCACAGAGCTTATTTTCTGTAAATAATCAAAATGCGATGGTAAAATCCCGTTGGCCTTTTGACACGAGAACCAAGGCGAGGCTAACTTCAAGGTTGGCCAAAACAAAAAGGTCATGAGCAAAACTTATTTTAAGTTGACCCTGGCTGAACCCTGACCACCTAAAAATCCGGCCTTAATGACACCAGACTTGAAGCTCAATAATTAAAGAACCTATGTTGGATTTGAGATGTCTGACTTTTGTGCCTCCAATGGAGTGAACGTACCCATGAGTTCATTACATTCAAAGACTTTATACAGTCTGTATTCATTCATCCGTGGATTCAAGACGCAGCAAAGACATATTAAACTAAGAGAGCCCAAACACCACAGTGCATTATTCGACCTGTGGGAAACAAGTAGTGAGACATGAGAAGGTTTAAAAGCTGCTGTCATTTTCTGTTGTAAAGGTGCCAAATACTGTGGCTACTGTGGCTCAGAGGAAGAGCGGGGCATCTTCTAATGGGGATATTGTGGGTTCAATCACCGGCTCCTAAGTGTCCTTAGGCCAGATGCTGAACCCCTAATTGCCCCCGAAGACTGTGGCTGGAAGACTAGAAGGTGCTATCTACTGACGTTTGCTCGCCTATTATTTCTGTTTCACATCCAATTTCTGTTTCACATCCATTTGAAGCCAAAGAACGAGTTTTTAACCGAAACTTCCTCTAATGGCCACTTTCCTAATGTCTGAGGTCTCCATGTCTGTTAGGTATTGTACCTTAATTATGAACTTGTTTGAGCTCAATTCCGAAATAGTTGATAAAAGATATATCTGTGACTATCGGTAGTGTAAGAAATACTCAGATATTTGACTTTAACAAAAGGAGCATTAGCACGATGTAAACATGCTCCATTTCAAGTAAAAGGTCTGCTTTTAAAATGTTACCTGAGTGGTGTCATCGGCTAAATTAAAATTTAATTCAAAAACGATGCAGAAGACTGCCGCTGCCAGCTTATGACACGTTTATATCAGTGGAGGATGTAGAGTACACTTAGGCACCTCGGGGTCGGGCTCCTCCAAAAGGGTCACCAGATAAATCTGACGTGTCGTGACGGGATTAATAAGCTCAGATACATAAATCTGTTTTACATTTTTTGGACTTCAGAATCAGTGAAATATTGGATCGTTTGAACATTTAAAATGAAACTTTGCGAGACATTTAGAGGGAAAACATCTCAACTCATACACTTCTGAAACGAAGTGTATGAGTTGAGATGTATGAGTTGAGACGAGGCACTGATTTTGTGAAAGACACAACACGCCAAAAAGTTGTGAGTTACACAATAAGCTTATTATTCGTGTCTTCATGTCAAATCTTAATAAGAAACATAACCAGATAAATGTAGTGGAGTAGAAAGTGCAATATTTGTCTCTGAGATGTTCTGGAGTAGAAGTATCAGAAAATGAAAATTCTTGCATATAAAAACCTCCAAATGTGTAGTTAAGTCACTGTTCTTGAGTAACAGTACCTGTGTATGAGTGAGCAACATGTTTATTGTAGCAAGTTGAGTTGGGGCTTATTCATTCATTCATTGTATAACAATTTTAACAATATTTCATATGCTCATTATAGGTGACTACAGCTGCCAGATAAATGTAGTGGTAAAGTGGTGCATAAAATGAAAAGAATACATAATTCAACCTAATTAAAGTACTCAAGCAACTGCTATTCCCACCAGTGGTAATTGTGGCTTTTCTTATCATGTGTTTTAATGTGAAATGCTTATAATTTCATCCATAAACACTTAAAAGTTATTCTGATACCAGTCTGTACTCACAATTTCAGTAACGTTGTCATATCGATTTTAAACAGCAGATGGCACCAAAATGTTTACCACTAGTGGAAGTACTCTGATCATTTACTGAAGTAAAAGTACTAATACCACAATGTAAAAATACACCGTTACAATTAGAGGTCTTTCATAAAGTATTTGTAGCATTATGTACTGAAAGTATCAAAAGTGAAAGTACTGACTGATATACAGTATATTCAGCCTTTGTTTGCATCAGTGTGAGAGCAGCTTTTTGAGCAGTGTGAAATATTATATTAGCCCCTTTGGGCTTAGAAGAGTTATTTAAATGGCCATCAGAGAAGTTCAGAGGAAAAAGTCCATCAACTCAGATGGAGATTTAGTTGTTGTTGTATTCATGGTTGGAAACATGCGCCTTGTGGGAGAATAAACCACTTATAAAGATGTTATCGTTATTATGAGTCTTTGGATTATAAAGATATGGCACAAAAATAGCATTCATTCATATACAAAACTATGATGACTGCAGCATTGCAGGGAAGAATACATATTCCAAAGCAATTATTTGACGATGTACTTGTTACTTGTTATATTATATGTGATTTTAAGGAAAAACAAACAGATACACAGAAAACAAATGGTGCTTTAGAAGCAGGAGTCCTAGTAGTGCACGAGTGTGGGAGCAGAGTGGATGTGATGAATGAAACAGAGTTCACAAACAGCCTGAGGGTAAAGTGGCTGACTTTAAAAGCTTCAACTGAGTCAGTCGGACTGTCTGAGTGACATCAGACTGGTCCAGAGCGGCATGTATAGAGCGGCATGTATAGAGCCGCTGGTCCAGAGCGGCATGTACAGAGCTGCTGGTATAGAGCGGCACGTACAGAGCCGCTGGTCCAGAGCGGCACGTATAGAGCTGCTGACAGATGTGTGAGGTGCAGTCTCACAATGTCCTGCTGCGGCTCCTCACGCTGAACGTTAGCTAACTTCCACTGGAATGAAATATAACTTAAGGAGCCTCTCTTGACATTTTAACATCCATAGAGCACCATCAATATTGACATCCATAATGTTTACTGTGACTCAAAGTTCCGCCACTGATCCCAGCGCTCCATGCTCCAGCTGGAAGGATAAATGCAGGATGTGCTGCCATGTGTTTAAGCTGACAACAAGTAGCAGTGTGTACGGGGCATCTAGAGGAAACTTTCCACTCCGCCCGTCGTCACGGTGACACTGACCCTTTGTGTGCCTTTGTCAATAATGTTCGGTTTGTCAATGACTTGCAAACCAGCTGAAAAGCTTCTGCTGCAGCGTTGTGACAGAGGTCCCACTCGGAAGAGAAGCTCGGTTTGAACACTGTGTGCTGAGCAGTGAAGTTCTCTGTCATCCTGCTTTGGTTCAACTGATGCTCAAGAACATTGTGTGTTGAATGTTGAAAGTTAAAGGGTCACTTCGTCCAAATTACGGGTGCACCACAGACTGGATAGGAAGTGGACGTAGTCACCGTGACGTCACCCATTTGTTCATGGACGCAGTTTTTAAGCCTTCAGTTCTGCCTTTTTGCCGTCACCTTCTTGGTTTTGGCCGTCGCCGTCTGGGTTTTAGTTTTTTTGTTTGGACAACCAGATCATATTTCCCTTTACCTTCTGCCTATATACAGAAGTATCAGCTGCCTGTGGCATTCCTCTGGCTGTGAGACTCCTTCATTCATCCTCCATGCTCCACATATACTTTGTTTTGTTTTCTTTCCTATGTAGCAAATTGGGACTGCAATCTAAATTATGTTGTGCAACCATGTCGTACAATGACAAACAAAAACCTTGTACCCCTGTAACCTTGTTATTATCTTCATCTTAGATTGTGGTACTGTGTTATACGTACAGTACGTTGTTAGTTTAAAATCGCTCCTAGTTAGCTTTTACACCAAAGGACTGTTGTCCGGCATATCTGAATCTGCCCCTTTTATGTTATGCTATGTGACGGGCATTAAAGTGAATATGAAATGGATTTTTATTGGATATTATTTATTTATTAATGTCCAAAACACACAGTTAATATGCTCTCCTCAAAGCCACCAACAGTCATTTCACCTCACGCATTTTAAAACATGTTTTAAAAACGTTAGTCTTTCCAAAAATCACCATAGTAACATTTTCACTGTTTACTATGTGACACACCAGCAAAAAAACAGAACAGCACGGCATACTCACAAAAGGAAAGGAGTCTATCACCTTTTTTTAGCAGGTTTTCCTGTAAATAACTCATTCCACTCATTTTGGTGGAAAATGGGTATTTGACTATATCTTCTCTGTAGAAGTCTGATTTGAGATGAATCAGAGGACATTCATTTACATCCAACAGGTGAGATTTCACCTTCTCTCTCTCAGAACCAGGGGGAAACCACATATGTTCACATGCCACTGGTGAGAAACAACCTTTAGTGTCAAGACAAAAGAGGAGAATGTAGAAGAAAATGTAATATCGTAAGTTTTATTTCATCTTGATTCAATTCAATTCAGTTCAATTTATTTTGCGTAGTCCAAAATCACAAATCACAAATTAGCCTCAGAAGGATTTACAATCTGTACACATGCGACATCCTCTGTCCCAGGACTCTCACATCGGAACAGGAAAAACTCCCCCAAATATTGTCTATTGATATTGTCAAGTAGTTTAAGGGAACAGGAGCTGCCTCCTTGGGTCAACTATGTGCTGATAGTCTTGCACTGTTCTGAGAGGTCGTAGTGACACTGGGCTGAAGCTTCTCTCCTCCCCACAGAAATAGAAATCCTCTCTGACATACTACACTTTCGCCAACAATTGTGTACAGTTGTAGGTCTCAGATCATGTCACTGCTATACTGTGTTCTTGATTTTAATAAGCCTGAATTCTGTTTTTATGGTTTGCGTCTAGGGTCTGGGTTAGGACCAGGATCTAACACCTAGATCATGCTGAAAACCCTGACCAAGGGGGGACCAATGATGGTGATCTCAGCGTATGTGAAGACTAACATATATATATATTTTCATTCCTTTACAACTTGATGACCCCAGAGAATCAAGTCTTGCTACATTAAAACGCTTTGACTGCTTCACCTGTAAATGTTCTATTTCAATCCCATCAGAACAGTTTTATTCTCTATGAAGTCTTATCACATAATTCTGCATAGTGCGTTTTTGCATCTTGTCAGAACCAACTAGTATGTGTAGAAATATTTTCACCTTCATCCTGTTTGTGATGGCAACCCACTTGTTTTGCGTTTGGCAGTGTATCTGCTCAAAGAGAGAGGTGTGACTCGCTGCATTAATCAGCAGGAACACCTGTTCATGACACACTGGAAACAGGATTATTAGAGGTATATGAGAATTTATTCAAATTAAATGAAAGTAGAATAAGAATTAGGGTGATTACAAATGCATATTCCTATCCACAAAAATGGCACCTGCCTTGACAATTTCACAAAGAATTACAACCCAACTTGTGTTTGTCAAGAATTCCACATAATATTTTGTTTAGCTTTGGTTGAAAATGTATCTCATAGCATTTGCTTTTTCACCAGCACCTAAACACAACATGCATTTGTTGATCAGAGGATTTAAAAAAAGTATCAAAATGTATATATCATTTTTATTTCTCTTGATAGATAATCCAGTAAAATACTACACATAGTTTTGTATAGTCGTTCAAAGTCTTACCCACAGTTTGGGAACGGCCTCTCCACAACAGTCACCTTGCAGTTGTGTTCAGATGTTGATAGGTAGAGAGAAGTCGTCCTCAGTGAAAGTCACAGTACCCTGTTAACTGAAAGGCCACAGATATGGTCAAAACAAACGAAACACTGATGATACATAAACTCCACCACACCACCATGCAACGTAGCACTCTGCCGGGAAGTTATAATAACATTTGTCGTTCATCTAACTGCTGAGCTGAAATTTATATTGTAATTTCAAAATATGCAATCATTTTTTGTTGGAGGAAAAGTGATACCTGAAGTTCACTGCTCAATATTTCATCACAGACAACTGTACCCTCTGTACCCACTGTAAGTATTTGACAGTGACTTTTTTTTTTTTTTTACCACAGAGAGATCCAAAATGACTTTAAAGTGATGCAAAACTACCACAGAGAGATCCAAAATGACTAGAACGATAGGCAAAATGACCACAAAGTGATCCAAAACGGCCACAAAGATAACCAAAATGACTACAAAATAATCAAAACGACCACGAATAGATCCAAACCGACAACAAAGAGACCCTAAACGACTAAGAATACCCCAAATAACTACAAAGAGATGCAAAGCAACCACAAACAGACCGAAAATGACTAAGAAGGGATGCAAACTAACCACAAAGAGACACTTGACGACAACAAAGAAATACTAAACGACGACAAAGAGACACTAAATGACTACGAAGAGAGACTAGGCGACAACAAAGAGACACTAAACGACAACAAAGAGACACTAAACGACAACAAAGAGACAATAAATGACTACAAAGAGACACTAAACGACAACAAAGAGACACTAAATGACAACAAAGAGACACTAAACGACTACAAAGAGACATTAAACAACAACAAAGAGACACTAAATGACAACAAAGTGACAATAAATGACTTAGAAAAGAGACACTAAACGACAACAAAGAGACACTAAACGACAACAAAGAGACACTAAATGACAACAAAGAGACACTAGACAACAACAAAGAGACACTAAACAACAACAAAGAGACACTAAATGACAACAACAAAGAGACACTAAACAACAACAAAGAGACACTAAATGACAACAAAGAGACACTAAACAACAACAAAGAGACACTAAATGACAACAAAGAGACACTAGACGACAACAAAGATACACTAAACAACTACAAAGAGACACTAAACAACTACAAAGAGAAACTAAACGACTACAAAGAGACCCTAAACAACAACAAAGAGACACTAGACAACAACAAAGAGACACGAAACAACTACAAATAGAAACTAAACGACTACAAAGAGACCCTAAACAACAACAAAGAGACACTAGACGACAACAAAGAGACACTAAACAACTACAAAGAGAAACTAAACGACTACAAAGAGACACTAAACGACTACAAAGAGACACTAAACGACAACAAAGAGACAATAAATGACTACAAAGAGACACTAAACGACAACAAAGAGACACTAAATGACAACAAAGAGACACTAAACGACTACAAAGAGACATTAAACAACAACAAAGAGACACTAAATGACAACAAAGTGACAATAAATGACTTAGAAAAGAGACACTAAACGACAACAAAGAGACACTAAACGACAACAAAGAGACACTAAATGACAACAAAGAGACACTAGACAACAACAAAGAGACACTAAACAACAACAAAGAGACACTAAACAACAACAAAGAGACACTAAATGACAACAAAGAGACACTAAACAACAACAAAGAGACACTAAATGACAACAAAGAGACACTAAACAACAACAAAGAGACACTAAATGACAACAAAGAGACACTAAACAACAACAAAGAGACACTAAACAACTACAAAGAGAAACTAAACGACTACAAAGATACCCTAAACAACAACAAAGAGACACTAGACGACAACAAAGAGACACTAAACAACTACAAAGAGAAACTAAACGACTACAAAGAGACACTAAACTACTACAAAGAGACCCAAAATGACCATGAGATGCAAAATGAGCATAAAGACACCCACAAATTACAACAAATGATGCAAAAAAAACTAAAAAGTAGAAACCACATTTTCAAGTCGGTGATGTGTTTGAAGGAGTTAATGTAGTGTGTGTGGTCATATCTGGCTGCTACATCTAAATATTTGGAGTGATGTTTGATAAAATAATTGAACCAGCCTCCTTATCTTCACCACTCTGTGTTCTCCTCTTCTGATTGGTTTCCTCACTTGGAAATGCCTCTTTGTTAATGGAGGGAACATGATTTATCCATCCATGTTTTATTCTACATACTGAAGAATTGCTGTTCTGTTTTCTTAAGCCTTGCTTGAAACATACCGCAGGCATTCCCAGGTTACGTGGTAATGTAACATGTCTCTGCAGACTGACACTGAAGGTCACAAAGCTCAATACCAATACTTTCTGACTGGTATGGATGACACAGCAGGGGTCCATCTGTAGACCTGTTGATTTAGACATGGTCACAGCAGAAATAACTCTGGGGGTCAGGGCCTGTGGCTTCTCATCTTACAGTGAACGGAGAGACACAGAGCAGGATGATCAGTATTTGACTGGAGACATGGAAGCTTGAAGATAAAATGTCTTTTGACTTTCATTTCAACAACTTGCCGTATATGTTGGCCACCATTTACTACTAATGCTGCATGAATGATAAAATTGCACTCATCAATTTGTATTGTTGATATCTGTGGGTGCAGGATAATCACAGTTTTACACAGCGTGTGACAGGTCAAGCCACAACACACGGTGAGCCGTGTATTAAGAATGAAAGTTGTGACAGTAACTAAATGTAACAGTGAGATTAAATCTCTCAGTACAGAACCCTAAACTGCTGCAGTAGATGGTAGTAGATGTGTGTTGCCGTAGCAGCGGATCTACTTGACATTTGGGAGTTGAGGGTTCAGCGTGGTCCCTGTGCCAACCCCCACGGGATCTCCTCTGCGGTCGTGTGTGCACAACACTTATTGTGTACGTTCTCAGTGACATTGAAGTGAGGTGGTTTGTGTCACCTGTTAAAATGGCCTTATGGTGGGGAATGGATATTTCTCAATGTAGAATAGTCCTTAAGAGCTCAAACATAGCTGACTATGGCCCAATCCCAATAAGGCCTTAAAGTTTAAACCCTGAACCCTCAGGACTTACTGACATCACCTGGTAAATGGTTGAGTGTGAGCGACTGTGAGGGCTTGAAATGGTGTTAATATAAATGGGACAGCACTTTGCTGCAATATATCACGTTACTATGACAACATCAAAAAATATGATGTATAATTGTGTTTAATTATTTATACTCTTTACTCCCTGATTTGATTCCAGACTCTTTCCTCACAAGATGAAAGGTCATTTCAAATAATCTATTTACTCGCTTTTGTCCAAAAAGCTTCAAGGAAAAAATGAAATGTTTGATAAATAAATGTGTGTAATATAATCTCTGCTTCATTCCTCATCTGTTTTTATGTTCCATCTGTAATCCTTATTGTTTAAATGTAATATTCCAGGCTGGACACACATGTGCCGTCCTCTTTTTTTACGTCTCCATGCTTCCACTGGCAACCCTGTGTTTAACGTCACATTGCTATGAATTGTGGGTAATTCCTTCAGGCAAAGTGGAAAGTGTTCATAAAGAGCTCAAAATGTTTGTGAGAGAGCCCTCATATACTCGATGATTTGACAGTGGGACAGAACTAAAGTCTGTGACTGTGGAGATTGGTATTGGGCCTTTGACCCTTCTGGTTATCTCTTGATATGAAGCCAGCTTCCTTTAGATGTTTGAGGGCTTCACTTCATGTGGCAACTTTTGTCCAGTCCAAGCACAGGACTGATGATCTTGCTGATTGCGTGGCTCCAGAATAAGATTGGTGATCATGAGGAAAAACAGGAGACGAGCTGAAGCTCCTGAGCTTCTATCATTTCCTCATCTCCCGGCTCCTCCGAGTCTCATTACACATGTTTACATGAGCGCAATTGTGTTCTGAGAAAGTCACTTGCCGTGTTTCAGTTTTGGGTGCGTGCGTGTCGGACTGTTGAGATGACACTGGCAGGTGGAATGTGTCAGTGTCATGTTTCAGTCAGTGCAGCTGAGGATCATGTGATCCCTCCTAACGTTGTTTCTACTTCGACTAAAGTGAAGTTTTGAACTTGGCCCACTCAGATTCCATTTCCTCAACCTCCCCGGGATGAGATATTCTGTCAGAGGTGGAAGTTGAGGACCTGGGGGACAGGGGCCAGACATTCCCAGTATACGTTCAGGTATATCATCGAATATGGAGGATATTGAAATACAATGACATGTTCTTGCTCAACTACTGTCTTTTTTTCTGATGTATTTCCATTTACTTATTAGAACAATTTGCATTGCATAATTTCTTTACATTTTAACGACTACACTTTGAATTTCTTAAACTGATTCAGACTTCCACAACACCTTGGGCCAAGAACACAAACTGCCATCCGCATGGGGACCAATAACAGATTTTAACTGACACAAATGAGTAAATAGCTGAGTAACTGCAATCAAATGGACCAGTGGCTAATGTGGCTGATTAAGTTATCCAATGTACCAGATAAATAAAGTGCGGGACAACTGTCTCGTAGAACAACCACCGCAACACAAAATCAGTCTCGTCGTGTTTTAACTCTGTTTTGTAACTGAGTTCTGTGTAAATGCGGTGAGAAGTGGGGTCAGTGGCTCTGATGATGATGATGGTGAAGATTCGGCGAGCAGTGACAAGATGGTGGTGATGATGAAGACCAGAAGGCAGTAGAACAATGGCAACTCTTTTATTCAGAGTTGTTTAACCAAATATAAAAGGATTCAAACTCTTTTTTTAAAGCTTTTAGGTCAGATAGTGTCAGAGTCAAGTAAGTCATTACCGTTATATGTTACAGTGTAGACACAGTGAGAGACGGAGTTAGTGTGTCACAGTCATGATATCCGGCATTAACTGGATTAGGAGTCCTCCCGGCTAATGAGCCCCCAGATTCTGGGGGGGTCTGACCTTCCACACCGCTGTGAAATAATATTGCAACGCCTGTCACAGTGTGATTATCAGCATGACACCCTGCTGCAGTACAGGCAGCCGGCCAGACCAGGAAACTTGAGACCTGCTGGAGGACGTCATGGAGCAGCATTAGCTTAGCTTCTGAACCCTCGTGTCCTACCTGTGTGCTGTTTGAGCAAATCAAAATGTTTCGGGTGTCGATGGGTGGTTGCCCGGCTCCCGTTTCCGGTGTGGGCGGGTATGAGGCGGGACTGCTTGGATCTAATCTCCCTCGTAACACAAAAAACACAAAACACAAAACATACCAACAAATAAACAATCAAATAAACTACAAGGTCCCTCCTCAGCAGTCAGACTCCCTCCAACATTGTCTGGGAGTGGTCCCATTCAGGAAAAGCCAAAAGATCTGCAACAGGCCAGCGCCCTCCCCTGGGTCTGGGCGAGGCCCAAAATAAGGTCTGCCAAAAAATGTAAAAAAGATAGGTCGGGTGGGACTATCTCCTGCTGACTTAAGAAGAGGTAAGAAAAAAAATGTTTTGCCATGTGAAACAAACGTTTTACCTGGATAATTACTTACTTTCTTCCATCTGTGAATCCAGGGGAAGAGAAAGGGTTTTGTCAGGTGAAAACAAATGTTTATAAGTTTCTCCATGCACTCTAAACACAAGGTACATATTTGTTAGCAAGTGATGTAAATCAAAACTCACCCGGAAGAAGACATTAATGCTTTTAGTCCTATTTAGAGCATGGGGTAGTGGTGCTCTTCAGCTTTGTGCGGCTGGAATTAATATTACAACAACAATTATTTTTTAAATTATCCTGATGAAAAAAACAATAATAATTTACCTGCAAAACCTTTTTTTCACCTGTTCTTTAGTCATAAACACAGCACGTAAAACAATCTAGATCAGACTAAATGGATCATCTGATCTTTGTTCCCTTACTTGCCTCTCAGGGCTTCTGAAGCGTTTGCCTTTAGATGTACACACTGATATGTGTGTATTTTACGTATCAACAGGATGACCCTAAATAGCATCACTGTAGAGAAAAGCTATTCCACAGCAGTGTAACAGATGTAATAATCAGGGTTTGTGGATTTCCAGTTGTGGTTGTGGTGGAACTTTCTGTGTCAGTGAAAGTCACGTACACTAAAAAGAAAAGACAAATGATCAAAATAAATGTATGTTAGAGCAAAGTAAATGTGAATAGGGATGACAGAATGAAGTGCAAATGTATTTTTAAATATATTTAACAATATTTAAATATATTAGGGTTAAAAAATTCAGAAAGAAAATTCATGGGTGTGGATTGGTGAAAATTTGACACAGAGATCCCCATGAACATTTTCTACTTCAACATCTGAGCCGCCAATGATTGAATTCAAGGGCAGAGTGGGAGTACCAGGATGTACATTTTACCATTATGTTATAATTATGCAACATTGTACTGCTGTTTCTATGTCATGTATCATTCTAAAACGTACGAGAGTTCAGTTAAGAGATTAAATCTATGGCTGACTTTTATTCTTACCTGATGTAATGGATCAGACACTGTCCCTTAATGCCATGGACACCCTCCAATGAGATACCTCCTAATCTCATCGAAATTAATGATGCCTTTCAAAAATACTATATTGACGTTTATACTTCACAATCAAATGGGGATCTAACAAAAACAGACAGATTTCTCGTAAGACAGACGGTCTGAGAGAACCCTTCTCTAGGTCTGAGTTGACAGAATCTATCAAATCTCTATCTACCAATAAATCTCCGGGGGATGATGGCTTTCCCTCGGAATTTTATAAAGATTAGATATAAAGATTTTCCCTTTATCACTCTTAATGGACGTACTAGTTAGACTCTTTTGCTCAAACTATTATTACGACTATTTACAAAGAGGGGAAAGACAGGAAAATGTGCCTCTTATAGACCAATCTCTGTCCTTGAAATGACATCTAACAGGTTAGAGACATGTCTCCCCCTGTTGGCCAATCCGGATCAAACAGGCTTTATAATCAATAGACTGTCTTCTGATAATTTAAGGCGATTATTTAACATAATCCACTTTGCTTATAAAAAATAATAGCTTGACACTGAGAAGGCCTTTGACATGGTAAAATGGTCATTTTTCATTTAGTTTTTGGATACATTTTAGGATTATTACTAATAGGTTTAACTCTTTCCGTCTCCATAGGGGCAACAGGCAGGGATGTCCAGTTAGTCCCGCCCTTTTGGTACTCTCCATTAGAGGCCATCTTAATATAAATGGCTTTGAGATTGGCTCTGACATGATATCACTTTTTGCTGATGACATCATCCTATATCTAACTAATCCTGAAACCTCCCTTTCCCATCTTCAGATTGTATTCAAATCATATGGATCATTTTCTTGATATAAGGTCAACCTTGATAAAAGTGAAATTCTGCCTTTATAACCTTTATAAACTTGATTTAAGCAGCTTGTTGCAGAAGATGAAGGAGGATTTGAGAAAATGGATCGATTTGCCACTCACGTTATTGGGCAGAATCAGTGTTATAAAAATAAATATATCCTGCCCAGATTCTTATTTATGTTTCAGTCACTTCCGATTCAGATCCCATCGACATTCTTTTCCTCCCTCAACAAATTAACCAGACAGTTTATTTGGTATGGTAAGGCTCCAAGACTCAGCTTAGACAAGTTCACTTTGAATTATAAAAAGGGAGGGTTTAAACTTTTGGGTTGTTTATTTCACCAACAGTTGTTGCATGTCCACGCCCACCTCTAATGGGCCAGGCTGTTTGTGGCTTGTAATAATAGCATTATGCATGAGTCCCTATCTGATCGACTGGCAGCTCCTTTGACCACCACTCCTTCCTTTATCAGAGACAATAGCTGCTTCACCAGAGAAAAGACGCTTGTGAGTATACAAACAGAACAGAGTTATTTACATACTAAATAACATTGTTTGCTGCGATGCATGTGGATGGGGCGGTAGCACATTCAGATCAGTTAACGTCTCTGAAATCCAAACACCCAGCACAAGAATGAGCACAAATTCTGTGCTGATATAGTACGCTCTCTTTAAATGGGCGGAAAAAAGCAGACCTTTTTTTTTACATTTTTAAAAATTATTATTTTCCTATAGACAAAAACATATAATGTCAAATAGTGAGATCACTACAAATGTAATCTCCATATGTCAAGCAAACAGGGCTGGTAACCAAAATTGCCAAGAGCAGTGGTGTAAGGTAGCTTTGACAGGCCCTTCACGCTATTTACTACTTATGAAGCACACTATAAGACGTATATACAGTATATTTCACCAACAATGTGTCACATGTCTCACAGTCAAGTGAGTAAGGCTTTTATTGGGAATAGCTCCCTCTACGCCTCTATGACTCCAGCCGGAGTGACTGGTTGGGTTCTGGGTCTCTGTGCAGTGAACTAGATGGGGTTCATACAATGTACAGAGGGTGAGGTCATTAGGGCAAGATTTCAAGGGTCCCACCTCATAGGTTTATGTATAGGACTACAGTTTCAAAACATGCTTAGCCTAGCTTAGCATAGTGGAATTACTTTGAAATTCAGCACTGTGAAAAGTGAAAATAAAATCTATTTATTTTTATGTCACACTGAGATCGTATAATTGGAAACAAAAGTTTGATCTTTCCACTGTGAACAAAAGAGGTGAGAGGAATCTCCCTAAGACAGCACCATAAAAACACAGTTAAACCCTTCTTCAATTCAAAAAGGACTTTCATATCAACGGTTAGTTATGTGAGTTCAGCTCTAAAACTATTTTTTTGTGTGACATTCACGTTATTCAAATTTAAACAAGTTTTTTTCCAGTGAAATATATTCCTTTATGGGTGTCTTTGATTACAGGCAAACAATATTTAACATATTTAATGGTTAATATAACTTTAAAATGTCTGACTGTTATACATGAATGTTATAATAACTCCTGTCCTGACCTCTTTCCAAAAATGATAGTTATGAAAAGTGCTCTTATCTTTTGTTCTAGATGAATGTATGCATTATTATTACACTCCTTTTGCTACGCACTGTTTGTTTAATATTGTGCTTGTTGGTTACTTGTACGTACCCCCTGGTGGGATATTGTTATGTACAATGTGGATTATTTTACTTTTTGAAAAGGCAGCCTCCAGGTCTGCTACTCTTGTTTGAGGTGATTTTGTCCTATACTGGGACATGATATGCCACAAGGCGTTGCTCCAGTCCATTCCCATTCTGTTGCCTTTTCAATGATCCATTTCTCACCACATAAAAAACACAGAAAGACAGTTGTACAATTTGTATTTCATTAGGTGTCATTACTGTGACACTAATCATACTACCAGATGTCCGTGTGTACTACCACATTTCAATCACTCCCTCTGTATGACATCATCACTAATATATTGACACAACATGTATTCGCTGGGAATGACCAGCAGTGTCAAATCTGTAGTCTACATTGTCTTTAATGTCAAGATCACTGAAGACAAAATAGGTCTTAAGCAGCTATTCAGCCTATCTGCTTTATTTTGACAAAAGCAATACTCAACATTAAGTAAACTTTCTGCGTTTGGAATAAACTCGTAATTCAAGGCTTGTTCAGGCTCAAAGTTGGCCCTTGGCCCAAAAAAGCTGTTATGGTTTTTCAGCTGCTCTCAGGCTAGTTTTCACCCTCTACCTTTACTGACTGATGCATGCGGTAAGATAATAATAATAGGGCAAATATGTATGCACAAAAGCTGTAAAAACACTGTTATTCATATCAACGTCCTTTGTTACAGTATCGAGTTCCTCCATGCATATTAGGTCACTGAGCTTTAACTGGTCTAACTTAATTTACTGCCAAAACCGGATTACAGGTGATCAATGCTGTCTCACAAGGTAATTATAAGGTCCGTGTGATCAATGGCATTTAAATGCGGAATACTGGTCCCACAGGCTCCTTAAAGGAACCTGTTTGCATCTGGCTTCCTCTAATTTCAGCTTGATCTATGACATCATGTTAAAAAAGTAACATCAACTTTAGACTCACTGTTGAAGAGTGAGACAACCAAGCTAATGATGGAGAGTTAATAAATGCTACTGTAATAGGCTAGCAGTCCCAGAGCATAACTACAGTAAACGTTAAGGCCAAAACTACTGCATCTAAGTGTCAGGATGTCAGTAAATATTTAAACAGCTTCCCCTCTACCGTGTTCAGGCTTTTCCACCAGATGTTGGAACATGGCTTCTGCCGTTCGAGTCCAGTTCACCCCAGAGGTTCTGGACAGGTTTCAATCAAGTTCTTCCACAGCAGACTGGAAAGCCATTTCTTTATAGACCTGGATTAGTGGAGGGGGCCCATGTCATGTTCAAACAGGAAAGGGACAAACACAAACTGTTGCCACAACGCTGGAAGAACACTGTTGTCTGAAATATCATTGTATGCTGTGGATTGAGATTTCACTTAATTGGGACTAACAGGACGGGTAAAATAATATTACATAATAATATAACAGTCGCTTTTATTGTGCATAAATACTTTTGATATATATACTGTATATAGTTGGAACCACTTTCTATCTTACTTCTGTCTTTTATGTTCTATTTTACTCCTGAAGTATCAGTATTGTTCTCATGATGCAAATACAAAGACTCTGGGGTCCCTTTACTAATTTCATATTTAATTTTGTATATTTGCGCTCTCTACAAAAACCTATTATAATTTAATATATTCTATCTACTTTTCCACTTTGATTCAAAATAACCTGGTTAACTTTTTTATTTTTTTTTCATTGACGAGTGGTGTTTTGTAGTTCAGCATTTGAAAGAGTTTTTTAAACTGTTAACTAACTGGTTTGAATTTAAGATATTACACTCAAGCTGTCATTCCAGTCAACCCGGCTGTAGACTTTAATGCTGGTTTGTCGTGTGCTCTTTTTTAACATCTCTTAAGTCACTACAAGTACGAAATACCACTAAAAAAACATGAAACATGTATTGTAAAATAACAGCCGCCTCAGCAGTTTTTAGAGGTTCGATTTCTTAAATCCTGAGTGGGCACATATGCACGACAGTTTCTGTGACATATGTTCAGTGTGCTCTGCTGTACAGGTGAACATGTGCGCTGGGGCCTGGGGCACAGGTGGGGGAAACCAATCAGATTTGTGTTTGAGCACTAAAAGGCCTACTTGGCTACAATAAACTACTAGTGTATTGTAATCCATCCTCAAACTAAATCCTGTCCTGTCAGTGAAGAACACCACGGTATCAAGTGTTTAGATCCCACAGTTTTGGCAGCAAACACCCCAAACTTGTCACAGCCTTCCCCTCGTGAAGCCATAGAGGAAGCTTCCAGACAGAGAGAGAGACAGACAGACAGACAGACAGCACCGCACACACACACACACACACACGCACACACACACACGCACACCATACAAAGTATTGGTAAGCTGTTGGTGCAGTTTCACCCCCTCGTCTCCTCGTCTCCTCCGCTTCCCTCCCATAAACGTTCCCTCCAGTTTATCAACGTCACGCATACTGTTTGGGTAATGTGATGTCTTCTCGCGACATTTCCCACCCTTTGAGAAACAAAAGAGACGCGATAGATGAGATCTCGCGAGGCCTCCTTCAGTGGGAGCCCACCCTTTAATGATGCCGACTGCAGTGTGTATAATAGCAGCGAGGGCAGCTCCGGGAGTCTAGGAGGAGCTGCAGCAAGGTCCACAACAGCATCCCACACCGAGAGACAAAAAGACCGTGGCTGGACGGGATATAGTCCAGTGGCCGAGCGAGTGAAAGTTGCCGGGAGTATTTTTTGGATTTACTGCCGCTCAAGAAGGAGGGGGAGAGTGGCTAAAAGTTTCCAGCCTGTAGCCTCTTGTTCTGAGGCAGCTAACGAGCTACTACCGGCAGAGCAGCGTGTTCTTCCCTGTAAATAGGAAGACGGTTGAACGTTTGTCACGGGGCGACTCCCGGGCTTCCACACTTAGTTTGTGGGCCACAACGTGTTTTTTCCCCCCACACTGCTTCCACGTTCATTTGTGTTTTTTGTGCCATGTCAGCGCCATCCTCCACACCCTCCGCCTCGGCAGAGAGCGCCGCGACGGATTGTGATTTTCTAACCCCAGATGCGGGGCCGAAGCCGCCCGGTCCGACCCCCAGCCAGAGCCGGTTCCAGGTAGACATAGTGGCTGAGGCTGCGGGCTCCACGGAAGATAAGTCCCCGAGCTCCGACGCCTCCACCACCGTCCCATCCAGCGATGCGGCCACTCCCGCCGCTCCTCTAGAGGGTCCGGGTGCGAATCCTGGTGTCGGCGGCGGAGAAGAAGCCAAAGGCCGGTTTCGCGTGGTGAACTTCGCGGATCCCAGTGAAGCGGAGAGCGCGGCCTCTCCGGAGGCGCCGGGTGATGGACTGCAGAACGGGGACACGGTGATGAGCGAGACCAGCTTGCATTCATCCACGGGGGGCCAGCATCACTACCACTACGACACCCACACCCACACCTATTACATGAGGACTTTTGGCCACAACACCATCGATGCCGTGCCCAACATCGATTTTTACCGGCAGACGGCAGCGCCGCTCGGGGAGAAACTCATCAGACCCACCCTGTCGGAGCTGCACGACGAGCTAGACAAGGTGAGCCCCCACACAGCAGCGCCGTGAGCACACTGACTGACGCGCATAGTGAATGAATTATGACTGTTAATAAAAACGTTAAGTCTTGATTATATTGAGTGACGCACATCATGATTAAATGAAGTGGTCCCATCCTGTGTTTATCCTGAAGTACTACAGACACTATCGTTACATTCCAGGTCACATGTGCAGACAGAAATATCACGTGCTTTTCCTTGAACGCTCCTTCTAGGTCACAGCAAACCTGCACCACTGCTTTTTTTTTTTTTTTGTATCATTCACATATTTATCTTTTAATCTATGGCAGACAGTAGGAGGAAGTGTCTCATCAAAATGACTGGACGTTTGTGAAAGGAGTGCAGCTGATGGTTTTATGGTGCTGCTCCTCTGTCCTTTTGTTTACTTCATGAACAATAAACTTGTTAAAGGAACACAGCAGTTTGGATCTAGCTGCAATTATCTGACTGAGAAATACTGTGCGTGTGTATATATATATTATATGATCCATGTAATTCGCAAGTGCATTAGTGAGGACCAACCTCGATAGGTCTGTCTCACAGTCTGCGTTCTAGTTTATCCCAAAGGTGTTGGATGGGGTTGAGTTCAGGGCTTTGTGCAGACCAAACCATCTCTTCATGGAGCTGGCTTTGTGCATGAGGGCACTGGTATGTTAAAACTTCCCCATAACTGTTGCCACAAAGTTTAAAGAACACTGTTGTCTAAAATATCACTACACGCCGGAGCATTAGGCTTTCACTTCAGTGGAACTAGGCCACAACAGACCCCGGGCAAAAGTACAGTATATTGGCCTTGATGTCCACATACTTTTGGCCATATAGCGCAAGTGTCGACCTATGGGTATTCTTCCACCAAAGTGCCTCAAACAAATGTATCATTTTGAAATGTATCCAAAAATCGCAAAAGCACCCATTTTTCATCGTGTCCGTCAGTTGGTTGAGTGACTCAGTCTGTCATCCATGAGTTTAAATCATGTGCCATCTTACAAGTGATATAAGAGAGTAACTTCTGCTGGAGTGTGTTTATCTGACCCTGAGTTGCCTTTTAATTGTCAAGGTTACATTTTGATAAACATCAAAATGACTGTTGGCAGGAGTAGCCCGACTAATACATCACAGCCCTGATGAATTTGCACTGGTTACTCACTCTGGAATAGAGCGCTATTCCAGAGTCTACACTGTAAACATCTAGACTATGAATAGAAGACATTCATCAAATGCAGTACGTGAGGTGTTGCACCCTTTAAAAAAAACTTAGATCCCCAAGTGCCCTTTCTGAATTAGAGATACAGTTCTTTGATGCAGCTCAAGCAGATAATTCTGATAAATGTGGATAACAGCATGAATCAGTGGGGCTTTGTGGATGTTGCTGCTATTTTTATTTTATTTTATTTTTTACATAAATGAGCATCTTTGTGAAGAATCCCTTAAAACCCATGTTGTCCTCCCGACTGCCATACACCTGTTGTCCTCTGGGGTCAAAAATGACCCCACCTGGTTTGACTGTTTTTAAAGCATATAGTATAAATTGTCAATCAATTCTGTTTTACACCTTTAGTCTTACTTCAGTCCAACCCATTACAACAAATGTTTCCCTTCATTTTGGAATTTAGGGCCAATAGACCTTGTTTACATAAAAGTATACCCTGTTTTTGAGTGAAAATACAGTGACACAATACATTATTTTGACTTTATATTATTTTTTACTATTTGACTGATCACAGAGAGGTACATATCAAAGTTTAGTGAGGATGCTGTTCTTGAATAATTTGACTTTTTCTAATGGCAGCACATAATCACACCTGTTGTCCTCTGGGGTCAAAAATGACCCCGTCAGGTTTGACTGTTTATAAAGCATACAGTATAAATTATCACCCACCTCTGTGTTTCAACTCCTTAGTCAACTTTATTCCAAGTCATTACCTGACATATAAAACATGTCAACATTCATTTCTGCAACATTTAACCCTCATGCTACCTTCAAATTTTCTAACACCCGTTATCCTGGGGTCGTTTTTGACCCCAGCAATTTGAACCTGCAGAACATTATTGTAATTAAAATTGCTACCAAATTTTATGTGTCAGGTACTTAGATTTTTGTTGACTACCTAAATAGCCCTTTAAATAAAACAACCCCGCCGACACCCAAACCCATATACATCCAGAATCCCTGTTATGGGACTATGGAGAAATATGCAGATCACCATAACATCTCACTGATTGACCTAAAATTGGAAAGAGATATTTTTTGGGTGTTTTAATGGCTTTACAAATCAACATGTTGAGTTTGTGTTTACCCAGTTGTCCCCATTAAATTAGGAAAAGTCATTCAATATTAAACCAAAAATATGATGTCTCATTTATTTAGAAAATTGACAACTCAAGGGTTAAATTTGGTTGTAAAGAGTTGATATGTAGTGAACGGGACATTTTACGCTGTTACCAAATTACCTCAAACACGTCGTTGACATTTCTGTTCTCGTATTTGTTGTTACCCATCAGCTGAAATATCGGACCAGTGGACAATGGATTTCTATCAGTCACTAGGGGTTGCGCCACATTGTATTTAATAGAATGCCTAGACACTTTGGAAAATGTTCCCGTTTGATGATGAGACAATAAATCGTTTTATTTGTGTGCTCAGTTCAGACGTAGCTTGTTTCGCTTAGCTTAGCACCGACACGGTTAGCCTAGCTCCATCAGAGGCACCTTGGAACAGCTGCTAAGATGGCGTATTTTCGTGTTGTTTGTGGGTATCCGAAGTCGGTACCTTTTTTATGGGGGAGTATCCGTAGCACAGAGTATAAAAAAACAACTTGAAAGCTGGTACAGGATTTTATTTAGCTGAGTTCTTGTTTTAGCTGAGTTCTTGTTCAGCGGCTTGTGTTCCAACAATTCAGAACTGGCTTCTTTTGTTCGCCTTAATTAACAAAAGGTATTGAGGAAACTCGTGTTTTTATTTCTAAAAGGAAGGTATTAAAAAGTATTGTGTTGGTACAAAGATTAATCGATTAGTTGTCAACTATTAACTTAATCGTTAACTATTTTGACAATCGATTAATTGGTTTCGGCCATTTTTTTTCTAATTCTCATTCTTATTTCCTAAATGTGAATATTTCCTGGTTTCTGTAATCCTTTATGATGGTAAACTGTATGTCTTTGAGTTGAGGGCAAATCAAGACATTTGAGGACGTCGTCTTGGTAAACATTGATCGCCATATTTCACCACCTTAGCATTGGCCCTCGTTAGCCTGATCTGAGATAGAAGGCTGTCTCTTTGCAACTTCCGAAAACATTGCCTATGTTCATGTGTCATGGTTGTACATCATCGTGCATCGCGGTTTGGATGCACAATGACATTCATTGCAAAAGCCCTGTGCTGCCTGGTGTTGAGTAACTTCCCTTTGGCACATCTTCATGCCACCACAAGTTGGATGATTGTAACGCATGAGTAAAATACCTTGAGCTTCCTGCTACGGGGACAGAGGTCTCTAACTGGTATTTGACCCCTCTTTGTGCCAGTTTTTGGATTTAACATAACAAAGGAAGTCATAAAATGTACGACACAGTCGCTTCTTATCAACATGTCATGAGTGCTGTTCTCGGTCCAGAACGAAGTGGTTTGTCAGGATGTCGAGGGGATTTAGGAGAGTGATTAGGAGCCAACGTGAGAAGTGATTATTGTCAATAAATCATGGGCGGTATATGGAGTTGTTAAGCAAGTAGCGATGAACCTACTTACGCTGGTATCACTTAGTGAGCTGAAATATCAGGTTGTTCATCATGTGGAATCCCATGTTTTCATTCCAGAGGGAGTCACGTGGTGATGATAAATATTATTGTCTGAATACAGAACAGTTTCGCAATAGACTTTCCAGAAATGTACTTTATCCTGATTTTTTTTTTTTAATTTTTTTTATTATATATATATTTTTTAAATGCCAGTGGTAGAAGGCCTTATCCATATTGCCCAATCCTATTTCATACAGAGTTTATTGCTTGACTGGAAAATGTCCTGTCTCAGTTCATATTTTTGTCATAAATGTGTATGTGAAAAGCAAAACAACTCTTATTTTCTGGATTTTTAACTCTTAATTATCAACATAACATAAAATTCCCAGTATTGGTTGGTCTACGTGGTACCATAGGTTCAGACTTGCATAGAAATGGTTACCATCAGGCAGACTGTATTGGGGGGGGGGGGGCAGTATTGCACTGCTGAACACACTGTGAATCAAACGACTAGCCTCTGTGTTTGAGGATGATGAGTGGTGACTAGGTCTCTAGTAATGTTCACTTGTCCGGTTTGCTTTATGGCACATGATGAATTTGTGAAAGGACTAACAAACATCAATCTCTCTAAATCCAGAAAGACATTTACTGCCCCGAGCCATTTTGTTACTACTGGAAATGGGGTGACCATTTAGCCTATCAATACACAGGATGTGATGCAACACCCAATGGATTATACATGCTGCTGCTGTATTGACGGTAGTAAAACCCCGCCTGCAGCACTAGTGAGTTCCTGTCTTATCCAGATAGCTCGGTTAGCCTGCGTCTTGGAACAAGTTTGATCTCCAGATGTCACGGTCGAGATAATTGTGACATACAATTGTCATATCGTCCAATGCCTAGCCTCAAAGGTCTCGGACTTCAAGTCAGTTTGTATAGCTTGGTGCCTTGGGTCAAGTAAGGGTCTCTAATTGGGCAGTAGGGTTGAGTCGGGTCTAAAGACGTGGGTATGAGCTGGGTTCTGGATTGACGAGAGGTTCTCCACTGTGTCCCTTAACATTAGCAAGGATGCTTCTCGTCCACGATCACTTCCTGCGGTCAGTTGCATAGTTTAATGAAAAATGGTGAAAAGCAATCTCCCTTCCCCCGTTCCTTAATCTCTGAAGCAGCCGGTGAGCCTCCTGTCCCCCAGATCCAGTCCTCAAGTAGTTTGTGATGAAAAGCTGGTCTCATTTTTTTCTCAAGGTTGTGAATGAGGGCTCCTATTGTGTCTTCATGGCAAGAACATAGTTCAGTATCGGGAGTCAAGGCTGTTTCATCACCACTAAATTACTGCTGCTAGCAAATACGCACGGCCAACTGATAGATGGTGGGATTTAATTAGCCGCTGTTGCTGGCTCCCATTCATAGAGGCAGCACTGTTTAGCTCAATATCTGGGAAATGGCTCTTGGACTATCAAATAATGGTTTGTGGTGGTTTGAAGGTCATGGTGACCCTGGTGTTTCCACTGTATCCTCTCTAACGTTTCCCCGCTTTGTACTGCGCGTCCAGATCGAAACGTGCAATGGAAATTCCACTGTACCAATTGACTGTTGCTCATGGACTTTTTTCACGGCAATCAATGTGTCAGTCAGCGTGCTGTCATGCCACTGCGTTTCCCCGATGACCGATGAAAACCTCAGGTTCTTCCCGCCTCCCGATAGGGGCAGAGATGGTGAGCGCCACGAGGAGAAAAGTGGGTTTATTTGTTGAGATGGGACATTACAGGCAGGAGTGTCTCGCTGCCTGTCCTAGTGTAACTGGTCCTGGATCAGGCAGCAGTAGCCAGCAGCAGTGTGCTGTAGGTCTATATTGACCAGTCAAAAAGGGGAGCGGTGACGGGGCAGATTTATTCAGTCCGGAGCGGACGAGCAGAAACGCGCTGTGCTTAAATATTAACGGCGCCCTCAGAGCTGCTCCAGTGTAGCAGCTCCTCTAACTCTGCTGTTGTCATGTCTGGTCACTTTTGTTGAGCAATGTGAACCCCTCCCTCCCAGGCAGGGGTTATATTTCCTTTCATCTATTTAGTCGTTTCAACATATCGCTAATTACATTGAGACTTGAACCGAAGAAACCGCCAAAATTGTATATCTCCTGAAATGATTACACCACGAATGAATGAATTCTGCTAGTCAAAGCATTCTTTCAAATCAAATTACTTTATTTTACGTATTGGAGTGCTGTGGAGAGAAATACAGCAATGGTACATTGTATAAAATAACTTCTTCACATACAAAGCTAGGGACAAAAGCATTGAGTAAAAGCCTAGATACCCAATTGGCTTTGGCTTCGGGGCACTTTTGGGGCCAGTTAATAAATGCATACATTCAGGGTTTAGCCCTGAGGGGGGCTCTGGGAGATCCTCCCCTGGCACTCTTTTGGATAAACAATCTCTTAGTCCATTTTGATGCATTTTTTTTTTATGCACTCTGGCAACATATTTACATTCAAAGTACAACGAAAACCAAACATTGTTAAACGATTTATTTTCATTGTTTATTAGAAAATGGTCGGCACCCTGTGGCTACAGTGTGCTACACTGTGCTATAGTGGCACTGTTACTTTGAGATTGTCTATGACTAAGGTCCTGTCTCCTCGACACACACACACACACACACACACACACACAGAGAATGTGTGTGCCCCTCATTCACACATGGGATGTGATGTGTGTTACTCTTAATTACATCACTGATGTTTGAAGTACTTGACCTATTATTTGAAGAACTAATACAAGCTGTGAGATAAACCTGAACTCCTTTATTTTTATTTTTTTATTTTTTTTTATTTTTAGAAATGACTTACAAAAATCCAACTATTACAGGACAAAATGTAAGTAGTAGTGAAACTTGGGTACATTTTCTGCACTGGCATTGAAAGATTTCAAAGGATTCCCAGACTTTTAACTCCGATTGGTTCACTCGGCCTAAGTAAGTATGTGATTCTCAGACAGATACGCTGTAAAAAACATGGTATACTGTATTTTCACCTCTAATTTGAACTCTCATACTTATTAGCTGGATGACGTCCTAAAATCAAGTTTATAAGTGTAATAAGTCTGTTCAGGACGTTCTCTGCTGCTTTTTTGAATACAAGGTGTATTTGAGTATTTAATTCTAGTCCTCGGAGGCTTTCTGCTAAACATGTCCTGACACGCGTCTAGTGTACTGATTCAATCAGGTAATTTCTCATGAAATTTGAGTTTAGGCTTCCACCCATGTCACCCTCATGAATGTTCGTGTTTGTGGAATTCTTAAAAAAAGAAAACAAACCAGAGAACAACAAGGTGCCAGCTGCTCTGCTCTGACTACATGTTGCCCGGCAAACAGCGAGGTACAGCTGTTGAGTCTGCTGCTCTTTACAGGAGATGTTGTGAGCTTGCACAATGGACGTGTTGTCCGAGTGTTGCGTGTTTAGTTTTTTTTGTTTAAGCAATCATTCCCTCCCCCTGTTTCTACGCTACTCTCCCTTCTCTTTGTTTTGCTGCACAGATTGTACACAGAAACAGGAAGCAAAGGACGCCATGGGCTTCTGGTGTGGCCTTTGACAGGAGAGGGAGTCCTTTTGTCTCAGCAGGCTGATGGCCTTACAGCTGTTGTAACTCTCGCGCACACACACGCACACGCACGCGCGCACGCGCGCACACACACACTGTGTTGGCAACAGCTTGTAAACCTCTGTGTGGGTTAGTGTGGTCTTTGTCTGCAGAGGACCTGGCCCCCTCCTTATACCCACATCCACGTGCGTGACATGGAACCTGATGTCAGAAATAGCACAGCGACCCCCCCCCCCCCCCCTTCAAAGGTCTAGTGCTGTACCCGGGATTCTACTAGAGTTTGACGATAGGGCGAATATGTCGGCTCCATTAATGACTGGTGGGCTGTTGGTGGATTGAAATTGAAATCATCTGAGAAAGTGTTTACCTTTTGGTTGTTGTAACTTGTTGAGGGTTAGGAGCATTGCTCAAGGGCACCTCTGGTAATGAGGGAGGGGCTATCCCTTTTCTTTCGTAGCCCTAAAGTACGAAGTAAGTTTAGTCAAGCCTGTTGAATGTAATGGAGATCTGTTAAATCAAGAGAATAGATGTTCAGATGACAATCGTCCTCCATGTGTGCGTCAGGATTAGAAATGGGAGCCCAGAATGTCCAGATAACTTGTTGAACCTGAAAAACCTCGCTGATGAAAAGCAGCTTAGCTGCCTTGTGGAATGCAAGTTTATTGCATCACGCTGCTAAGAACATGAGAATATTTAGAAACACAAGTTTGGCGTTGGGCCCAAATGTCACGAAACAACGCCCTCGCCGCAGCTTGAAGGGACCGGTGTCCTGTTCAGCCGGTATGTCCATCACTGTGTGGGCCAGTGGTGGTGAGTGCAGAGATCCCTGATGGACTGGCCGTCAGGTTAAACTGTATCTGATGATAATTGTGTCAGTGCTTCACACAGCAGTGGGTGTAGCAGTGAAAAGGGATCTGCTCCTGTCGGATGTACTCCTCTTTGCAAACACTGTGCTTGTATTGACTAAACCAAACATGCTGGGGATTAAAAATACTGGTTGGCCTGAGGCCAGTGTAAGAGGCACACCGGGACAGTCTACTCAAGAGCCGACTGGACCAGTGCTGGAAGATGAATACAAACTAGAAAACATATTTAGTCAATGTCACTTCTAACCAGACCCCCAGCTCCCCATGTAAGAGACTTTAATGTATGCATACATGCTAGCCTATCATTTCACAGCACTTTCCTTGAAATTGTGCATATAATTGTACAACAATGTAGCAACAAAAAAAAGAAAACAAAGGAAGCTGTTGGTATAGAGCCACACAGGCTAGTATAGGGACCTCTATGAGTGTTCTTGAGTTCCTTTAAGGAGTCCTTTTCATTGCTAAGCATTTGATGTATGCGACATCCAAATGAAACACTTGGGTTAAACATCTGGAAAACGTTTGTTGGGGTTACAATAATATTTTCCAACATGGAAACGCACACAAAATTCCCTCCTCTGCCTTCTCTGGAATGTTGTCCCCTTCTAGGAACACAACAGCGACGACCTTCATGATCACGTCGCATGCAGCCCGCGCTGCATCGACCGACCGCTCCCAGCACTGCTAAGCTCAGCAAAAGCAAAGCACGTGCACTATTTCCACTTCGGGGCTCGGTCGGTCTCAGTGGGGGGGGTGGGGATGTTGACATCACTTGATGGCGCACAAAACTTTCCTTTTACAGATAGAATAAATAAGTGGTTGGAAAAAAACATGCATTTTAAGTGTAATTAGAAAATTTCAACAGTTGAATAAAAATGGGAAAACATTTAAAATGGCAAAAAAAGATTTTAATAAATAAAAATGTTAAGACATAAAAGTGATTACATAAAAGATAATTTGAAAGAGGGATGTGGGGCTCTGTGTGGAACGCACATAAAGTGCTGTTAAAAAAGAGGCTTGGTGAAATAGATGTCAACAGAGGCTGCCTCTAGTGTTTTTGGGTAGGCTGTTCCACAGTTTGGGAGCATAAGTGATGATGTATGTGTATTAATCAAAGGTCTAACTGCCTCAGAGCAATCATGCTGAAAGTAGCAACGGTTGCTCAAATGTATTCTTTGATCAGAAAGTTTCTGATTAGAATCATAAGTTTGCCTGTTTAAAACTCTACTTTATTTGGGCAAAGTTTATTTTTTTGGAATAATGATGTCTTTGTTCCTCATAGTTGGGTATTAAAAAAAAAAAAGTATTGTATGTGTACCAAAACCTGTGTATCGTCCTGACACTAGTATCAAAGGCTTTCAATATATCTCTACACTAAATAATCAAAATGCACAGTATACGACCGTGTACATTTTTATTAGGGCTGTGCAGTATGACCAAAAATGCATATCACAGTATTTTGTAAAATTCTGGCAGTTTCACGGTATTTTTTTTTTTTTCGCGTTAAAGCATTATTAATTAATTAACACCGAATAGAACTGGCAGGCCAAACGGCCAGTGAGCGGTGAACAGCTGTTTGTGTGGTGTGTCTTCCGTTCCGTCACTTCCTGTTTCCTCACCTACATTCCCCTGGGTCCTAAGTCCCTCCAAGTACAGCTTCTTATCACCCTCTATGTACCAACGTACATTTATAACAAATACCACACATATTACACGGTAATCAGCGTTGCACATGTGTCTAACCAAAATACCTTTTGTTGATCAGTCTGTGTTCATCCTGCATCGCTCTTTTCTGTTCTTTAATGTATCGTTACTGGAGCGACAGAGCCTCTCCCAGCTGTTAGCAGATTGTTGTTAGCGAGCTGTACCCAGCATGCAGTTCGGGGGTGAAATTTTATGAATGTACAATTAGTGTTACAAATTGTTTATGTCACACACTGTTGTGTCGTGGTGTTTTGCCCTGTTAAGCGTTAGTTGTGGGTTGTTAATTGTTATAAAATTATAATTATAACCCATGACTAGGGTTCCCTCTCAACACACTTAAGATAACTAGCTCCGACCGTGGCGCTCACAGCGGCGAACAATATATTTTGCTGCGACAGAAGTTGTTTCGGCTGTGCACCGGTATTACGGTATATGAAAAATTCATATCATACGGGAAATTAAAACGGGTATACTGGTTGATCCGGTATACCACCCAGCACTCATTTTTATCAGCATTCTTCCCTTTGTTTAAGTTGGCCTCTAAAAAGGGAAATGAGTGTTTTCTCTTGTCAGAAAACACAATTTTTCAATTATGTGCTAAAAAAAAGTCAAGGTTCCCAGCTCCTAGTTATTCAGCTTGAACTTAGGACGCGTAGACAATGAGAACTCTGTCTGTATTTACATCCCGCATGTCTGCAGAGAAGGAAACCGTTTGACGAACCAGTCAAGGATGTTTGGAGGTCAACTTCCTGTGAGCGCGTACATAGCATCATGGAAAATGGTCAGTCATCCTTTCATGTATACGTGTGTTTACAAGCTGCCACATGTGTGCTGGCGTGTAGACACGCGAGCCGTATGGCAGGATGTGCCCACAATCTGCTCAATTTCCGCTCAATGGCAAAGTTAAGTCCTTCTTGGTGGCCCGCTTCTATAAACGCATGCTTCTACAAAGCACATGTGACTGAACGTTGGAAGTCAACGGGCCATAGGAGCAAATGTGGCAGGGCGGGAAGGAGCTCAATGTAACCGTAAAAGGGCAAATACAGTCCTATCCCTACGTTCATTACAGGGCCAATCCCCAGCTAAAGTCGTGTACAGTAGATAAATACTGAAACCAATGAGTGGCCCATCCCTGCTTCCAATGCCCAACACATGGTTCACCCCCCCCCCAAACTAAAACCGATCACTGTTCCCAAAGCTCCCTCTCCATCTGGGTCCACTTACAGATGCTGCTATCTTGCAGAACAACAAAGCTCCTCACTGTTTTCCCGGTGCCTCACTCGTCGCCTCTTTCACACTCGTGCCAGAGTCTAATAGTAATTTGACACAATTCATAAACAGAAGTCTCTGCAGTGGCGGGCCGGGCCATTTTTGGTTCTATCAACAGGCCTCAGTGGGTTGCAGGGAATCCAACTCTGGGAGAGTTTTCATGCAGTAAAAGAATAATGAACTGAGTGGTGGGAGGTTTTTTCAAACAATGGTGAGATGTCTGAGACGGTGGACATATGATCGTTCCTCTCGGTCTCTGACCGAGTCACGCAGGGAGGACGGGGGACTGAAATAGGTATCTGAGAACCCATCAGCATCCGCCTGGCTCCAAAGATGCTGACCACTGCAATGTAAACTAATACGTACATCGGACACAGTGTACCAAGGGACGGTGCTATTGAGATATTGTTAACAAATACTAAAAGTCTAACGAGCCATGCTAACGGCCCACAGAGGCTGCAACTCTCATTGCACTTCAAAAGCCAAACCTCCCCCCCCCCCAAAATATTAAGTGTACAAATGCTCTCATCGGAGAAGCTGCAACGAGGGATGAGAATGGAGAATCTGTGAATCATATGTCGGTGTGACTATTAATTTCTCCTGTCAATGTTTTCCGACAGTTGCGCATGCACAATGACACTTCATACGAACCCTGTATCATATCTCAGTTTGTTTGGACCAGAGCCAGAGAGAAGAAAAAAAAAACAAGATCAAAAGTTGCCGCTGATGAATCGGAGGGGACACGGCCTATTTCTTTCCGATAATGCTACACCGTGAACAACAATCTGTGTTGAATTCTGCAGGAGCGCTATTTAACGTTAGCGGTTAGCAGGTGGTGGTCAGCGCAGTGCTGCTGGGCTAAATAATGTAGCTAACGTACGGAGGTTGCATTATGATGCGTTCAAGCTCTATTCAGTAAGAAATGGGCGAGTATTTGGCGAAGGTATTATTATACCTTTATGATGTGTTCTATTGTAATCTTGTACGTTTTCACAGAAATATGAAATGGATGTTAGAGTGAATTTTAACCTGTTTAACTTCCTAACACTAGCCCATCATCATTATCATTAACTACCAATGCTTTATTTAATTTAAGCAAATATTGAAATTAAAAACGCAACCATTTATTTCCTTATTTGATTTGTGTGTTTTCTAAACAAATAACCACTACAGCTAAGAATAACAAAGTAAAAGTTATTTTACAATTGTTTACAGTTTATACTGACTTTGAGACGGTTGAAGTGAGTTTTTGTAACAGTGGTGAAAGAAGTTTAAATATAGTTGCCTGTATGTACTCTTCCGCTCAACAATTTATCAGGAATCAATAAGAGGTGTCCATAATGGAATTGGATTGATAAAACCTTACTTTTTATTATTTCCCATCCTCAGCTGCACCACAGAATCATCAATAACTTGAAACAATGAATCAATTATTAATATAATAGATGTCTAATTTCCTGTGCATCAAGCAGTCAGCTGATGGACAAAGCTTTTAAGCACTACATATGTTGCTGTAGTTTATCTCACTTCTACTGGGCTTCCTGAAAATGATCTGTGTGAGACCCCCCCCTTTTATTGAAAGTGCTTGCTCTTCCAGTTTCCATGTCATCAGGATCCTTGGCAAACATGTTTTGATGAGTATTGAAATGCCAAATTAATAAGAAATAATATTTTGTCAATGTCACAGCTGTGGAATCACAACAGCCCACTGTTCCTAATGCTTTTGCAGAGGTCGGGTTTCATATATGTACCTAAGTAGTTGTTTTCCCAACTCCTCGCTTTAAATGTGAGGTAAATAACCTTCAGCATGTGGCTTTTATTTCAGAAATGTTCAACTCTCTTACACGAGCCAACATAATGCTCTCCTCAGTAAAACTAAGTGGCTGCGCTGATGTCTGTTTTTTTTATTTAATGGGGGTGTAGCAAGCAGTTCCAGCCTCACTCACAGAACAGGAGCCTTATTTGTTTTTTGATTAGGTGTGTTGCGTCAGTCCTGATAATTCATGATTATTCATTAGTACGTACTCGGCAGAACATGCCAGCGTTTCCTGGAAATGCTCTGTTGTTTGATATGTTGTTAAGTCGCACAGGATGTGTAGTAAGTCTTGAAAAGTTACTTAAAACCTCACTTGACTTTGAAACGGTCTTTGTCCAAGGTTCAAGTTTTTTTTGTAACGATGCCCGTGCGAGTCACGGTACAGTTTGCAGTGGCGTGCTCGGCTCTGGATGCTCTGTCATTGTTGTGCAAAGCCAGCCTTTGTGTTGCTTCAGCCATGTAGATGATGCTCAACGGCTCATCCTGTGTCGTCTGCACTGTTCTCTGAGCTGTGCTCTCAGCAGGGAGAGCTCTCAGCCACACCAGATACAGTTATCGAGTTGATACCTGCTCGGTGGCGTGTAGAGCTGCTGTTGCACCAGAAGAATGCCAAAACCGGGGAGCCGACTTCAATAGCTGATGGCTTCAACCTGTTCCTAACACGAAGCAAGCAAGTGAACTCAAGAACAAATTGTCCTCTTCTGGCTTTTGCTGGCGTTACTGAAAGTGTTTCAGTCTTCCCCGGTGATGTTTGCATCCCAAGCAGATGGTGTTTTGTTTAATGCGCTGTAGAAATGTAATCCTTTTAGTGTCTGCTGAGGCAGGGAGACGTCATTTCTAACAAAATGATGTAAATCAAATCAGGACTTCAGAACCTTCTCCCCTCTAAAGATGTCACTGAAACAGAGGCAAAGCGACCTTTTTCCGTTTTTTTGTGTCCGCTTCATAAACAGTTGGTTGCTCTTTATTTCATCCTCTCTGTCCGCTCTGTGGTCTCCTCACTAGCTCTGAGTGTGAGGAGATCTATGGGTGTAGCCATAGATCAGAGATACTAGAGGACGCCGACTTGATTTGAAACTCCTTTAATCAGAGGGTTCCATGAGCCGTTTTTTGTCCATGTCACCGGCCACTTTATTAGGTACACCTTGCTAGTACTGGGTTGGACCCCCTTTTACCTTCAGAACTGCCTTAATTCTTTGTAGCATAGATTCAAAAATTTGTTGGAAACATTCCTCACAGATTTTGGTCCATATTAACATGATAGCATCACGCAGTTGCTGCAGATTTGTCAGCTGCACATCCATGATGTGAACCTCCCGTGGTGACTGTGGAGGCCATTGGAGTACAGTGAACTTAAATGATTGTAACAGTGAATAAAGATCCACCCGTCTTTACAGGAACACTGTTGTTCCTCCATTTCATTGTCTTCTGTCTGGATCTCCAGGTGATGTAGTGGTTCACGTCTACTCTGTGATCTGTAGCTTTTACTTTTTGAATCAGTTTGATATCCTGAATAAATCCTTCAGAAGCATATTATAGACCGTTCTGTCTGCTTCTCTCTGAAATGTGATGATTTTTATTTAAGGAGTGCAGTTAGTGACAGTGTGGGCTCCATGGTAGCTCTGACTGCTCGGTGGCGTAGCATTGTGGGGCGGGGCTTAGCAAACGGTGAATTCACCATTTATTAATGATGGTATCAGCCATTTGGGTCATAAAGATAAACCAGTTGAAGCAAACATCATAGATGTGTTGAAGTACTGTATATAGAAAATGTACCAGAGCAGTATGTAAAAACACTGTTGGTCGCCATTAGAGATGACTTGAAGAAACGGAGGCGGGCTACAAATGAACCAAACTGATGCTCCCTTGTCGACAGTGTCCCTAAGGCCACACAAGGGCAGCAGACCTTGATTTCAGCATTGCATAATGACATCAGCAGCATGACCTGACATCACTCTTGGATAAGAATGTGTCCCATTGCCCAGCTGTTTCAATAACATGTGCCAGAAGCAGATTTAATTATCTTTTGAATTGTCAAGCCAACCGCTATAATAAGTATGCTGGTGTTCAGTATGCTTTTCAAACAGGCATTGTAGTGAACTCCATTAAATTACCCATGACCAAACCAAGCCGGGTTATCGTTTAGGGCTTTGTGTGGAAACTCAAGTACCAAAAGGTAGTGCTGGGCGGTATCACAGTATTTTTTAAGATTCTGGCGGTTTCACGGTATATCACGGTATATATATTTTTTTCTCCCATGACTGTGTTTATATATAGGTTTATAGTGGCTTACTCTACTGTCAGGAGTACATAGAATACAAAAACATGTTAATGTCATCATGTATAAAGGCTTATTTTTTATTTTTTTAATAAAGGGGGCGACCGTGGCTCACTGGCTTAAGAGGGTTGTCTGGTAACCGCAGGGTCAACGGTTCGATCCTCGACTGAGACATGTCACGTGTCGAAGTGTCCCTGAGCAAGACACTGAACCCCCGGCTCCCCGGGCGCCTGTCATTGGCAGCCCACTGCTCCCTATATACAGGGATGGGTCAAATTTCGTGTATGTGTATATGTGTATGACAATAAAAAGGGTTTCTATTTCTTTACTTACTGTAGGTACTGTACTTTACTCGTTTGTTCGTATAATGTTGGGATAGCAGTTTGGCTGAAGTATTTTGCCCCGGTCAGACATACCTTGAATCCAGTGTTTTAATCATTGCTCTGAGCCCGTCTTTCTCGACTGTCTGTAGCGGGACCATGTCCTTGCAGAGGTGGATCGTTATTGCGTTCGTAATGTCGCGACGGAGCCTCTCCCAGCTGTTAACAGACTGTTGTGCTAGCTAGCGAGCTGTACCCAGCATGCCGTTCGGCGGTGTAATTTTATAAATGTACAATTATTAGTGTTACAAATTGTTTATTTGTCACAAACTGTTGTGTCGTGGTGTTTTGCCCTGTTAAAGAGCGTTAGTTGTGGGTTATTAATTGTTGTGTTATAGCCATGATTAGGGGTCCCTCTCGATACAGTTAAGACAACTAGCTCCGACCGTAGCGCCCTTAGCGGCTAGTAATATATTTAGCTGCCTGTTGAAGAGTTGCAGCAGTTGTTTCGGCTGTGCACCAGTATGACTGTATTTGAAAAATTCATATCATACGGGAAATTAAAACCGGTATACCGGTTGAACCGGTATACCGCCCAGCACTACCAAAAGGTATTACTGTCAGGTTCATGGCCTTATTTGCTCGTCCGTTCATCAGGTAGTTCCTGAATGTAATTACAGTTTTTCCAATTTGTTTTCTCTGTTTGTACATCTGATCCTCATTCACGGGCATCTAATGAAGTGAATGTTCTTTTAAACTGGCCTGAGAAGCATTCTACTTTTCATTAGCTGTGTGTAATCCTAAAATCATTGGGAGATTGTTGTAGATTATTTAGAGAGTAACCAAGCGACAACCTTCAGAGCGCCACAGTTCCCATAAACTGTACGGTCAGTGCTAACATTTTACTACTACCTCCTCCTAGTACAATTGTCAGGTTAGAGAAGTCCAGAGTTCTGTCGTATGGTCTCTGTGAACATGTGTCTGTAGCACACCTCAAGCTTTTCTCTTGGACCTTCCTTCTGCCGGAGCCCATGAACAGACTCTGCGTCATCGTTACCCAGAGCTGGATGATATCATTGCTTCATTTTCAGCGGGTCACCGCTCTCCAGTCTTTGGGCTCATGTGGGGTTCCTAATGAAGAACAATGGGTTAGACAGCAAATACTTCAAGTTAAAGGACGGGGGTGTGAGTCATGTAGAGTCGAGACTCCTAGTGAGAGCACACTGTCATTGGCTGGAGAAAGGCATCAGGCTATTCTTTTAATTTCCTGCATTGTCCTGTGTGTCTGTGGGGACTGGCTATCTTTTGGTCTAATCCCAAGACTTTTGTTTTTACCCTGTTGTCACTGTTAGCCAGTCCCGAGTGTACCTTAGGGCTAGGCGATGGTCTGTATCCTCCTATTGTCTGATGTCTCCATTAGTCACCGTCCCAGAAGTGTGGGATCATGGTGAGTAATGCAGGTACCTCACGTAATCTGTAAAATACACGCTATCCCCTCTACACATGAATGCACTCAATTAGCTCAACAGATGGAATCCCTCCTAAAAAGATCTCTGCTTTAACTGGGTTTGTCAACCATCTTGCTAAAAACTGAAACTTGGCAGGGTACATTTGAATTTTTCAATCGGTACCGAATTGTGTAATTGTGTACATCTAAATAAAAAAACACACAAAAAAACTTTTTGCAAATGCATTCATTGGATTTCTTCCTGTCATTCAAGAACCTTTTAAAATGTATTTAATTTATTATTATGTAGGAAATATCTAATAAAGAAGGCTTAAATTCTTACAAAGCATTTTATTCCCACTTGCAGTACTTGATGGTACTTAGTTTCATATTCAGCCATAACTGAATCCTGCACTACCAGTAGAGCCAGAAGTTGGGTGTCAAGAGCGATGTCCTGTCCCAGTTCCACACTAGCTTCTGCTCCCCTTGCCTCCATTCCACAATGTCTTTTTTCACCAATATTCTTTTCTTATGCATCATTCTGAGGCTAAATGAAATTAATGCTTTATGCCAATAAAAGTCCCCAGATTTCTTTTGTCAGCAATGAAATGCCTTTAACTCATAACAATCCAGCTATGTCAATTTCAGTTCAATTTATTTTGTATAGCCACAAATCACAAATTTGCCTCAATTTGCCTTTGGCTTTACAATCTGTACACATATGACATCCTCTGTCCCAGGACCCTCACATGGGAACAGGAAGAACTCTCCAAAAACCCTTTTAATGGGGAGAAAAGAGGAAGAGACCTTAGAGAGAGCAACAGAGGAGGATCCTCTATCAGGAGTGTGATAGATGTCATGTGTACAGAATGAACAACATTAGAGTTCCAACACATTCAATGCATATGACAGAAATGATTCATATGAGTATCAGGAAACTACATTTACTTAAATGTTGATGAAATAATTGCTACATCTCTGTTGGATTTTGTAAGTTCCGAGTTCAATTGTTTCCCCTTAAACTGACAGAGTACTCTAACATTTCTTTATGACTTTCAAGAGGAAAGAAAGCTGCCATGGCCAGATTGCGGCAGTGCTGCTGAGTCATTGAGGTGTTCATGTTGACAGATGGCCCAGGTGAAGTGATGCTCAAGCCCTCCCTTCCCCACACGGCTCAGCTCTATACATGCCGTGGGCCCCTATCCATCTATCCATCTATCCATCTATCCATCTATCTATCTCATCTATCTATGCCATCTATCGCACTTAGCAGTCCAATTTCGAAAAGAATCAGCGAAAGAAAAATGCAAATTAACGTATCCATCCACCATCTTTGTTCGATAATTAGGAGTTGGTTGGTGGAGATGAGCAGTAGGTAGCACCACTTCTGCAGTGATGAACCATTCTAACATTAGGGAAGAATAGGACGCAACAAGATGACGTCATTCAAGGAGCGCCAGTCGAACCTCAAACTGAAAAAAGTATACAAATCGGACAAGAAATATGCCATATTGGTTTGTTTCATGTGTTAATGTGAGGAAGGTTACATCAGATCTTTGGGAGAGATGAGACTCTTTTTAGTCTCTTCAGCGAAGCAGAAGTTTCAGTGGACATTGAAGTCGAATGCTACATGTACGGGATCATTTATGCCTTTTGCACTATGTTGCATTTAGCTTTTATCCATAAACATTTCCACTTCCGCTAAGATGCAAAACTTTTGTGCAATATTTCCAGTTTATTTATTTTTTTGCTGTACTCGGAAAATGGGTGCTGACCAGCCAGCCTACCCTTTGAGAAGTGTTACATTATTTTGGGTTCATTATGAAAGTGTGGCGGGACAAAGTAGACCATGGCGGGCCGCCAGCGTCTGGGTAATTAATATGCATCAATGAAAAGTGTCAATTTGTACATTTAGTCAGTGTTTGCCACTATTATGCACATTACTGTCCTCATCAGTGGACATGGATCCTGAGGGCATGTGCACATCACTGCAGATCAATGGTCCGCACAGCAGGCCAGAACTATATATGCACACTTCCTCTGCACTGCTGTAGAATGACACAGTGCTGCCACTGGATCCATAACCTCAAGGTCATCCATATCCAGAGAAAACTGTATGATTATGAAACAACACCAATATACAAAAGACACATTAACAAATTGGAATGTAAATTATTCATTCACAGAACATCAAACCAAAACCAAAAGTCTTTAGTAACACTTAAGACGGGGCCTAAGAACGATGATGTCGGTCAGTTTTCGTCACTGATATCCTTTTGGGGTTTAGATGCCCCCTCTAGATAAAGATAATAATGAGCTTTCAGTGAATGATTTCATGCTCCAAAAGATCTAATGTGTGTCCTACCTTGGCTGGGGATCAAACTACAATACTTTTAGAAACTGTCAAGTACTTTGACATCAGATGTTTGCTCAGATAGTTCCTTACTGACATCACTACTGCTTGGGTTCAGACTTGGCTTATTTTACTTAATAATAAAGAGTTTTGTAAATTGGGTACTTTTTAAGATATCATTAGAACTAACCCGGTACCAAGTAGTATCAAAACTCCTCCAGTCAAACAATACCTGCAATTTTGTGCCAAGCACCGCAGGTGTTCTATTTAATGCAGCGTGTGATTAGCTCACTCCTTCAGAAGCTACAACCCATACAGCCGGGATTGCCTGTCTGCACACGGGAGTCGGTGGCTAGCACCCAGCAAACGGCGCCAATATCTGTAATAGTGCTGACCAAGCTAACCGTTTTCAACCTGAGGGGGGGACTGGAGAGTGGGCGCTACGCTTCCGTAGCATTGTCCGACCATCGTGGGTTGAGGTGTTTATCAGCGGTAACCGCTGAGAAACAAAATGCACTCTACATGTTTTTTAGACCTCAAGGAAATGCCCAATGTGTTTAGGTGAGAAACACTGAATTTTGAAGAAAAACTCCACAGGGCCTCTCTAAAGTTAGCAGTGGGTGTTCATTGTCCCCAAGGATGTGGTTTTGGTGGACCAATGGCCTTTCCTTAACACCGCCCTTAAACCCAGCTTGAACAAAGTATATTACATGATTACATAATGATTGCCTTGAGATTTTCTAAACACAATCGTGGTCGTCGGAGGATAAAAAATGGGGTTAAACGTTTTTTTAAATCTTTCTAAGCAGCAAGCCTCTCAGGACCGCAAACTTGTCTGTTCTTTGTTCAAAGCCTCACTTCTATTGTGGCTTGCAATACACATGGCAGCAGGCTAATTAAATGCCACATAATGTTGTGCCATGGAAATGATGGGAATGACTCACTTTTGTTCAGCTGCCTATAAAAGATGTCAGACTTGTTCTGAAGTCATGCTGTTTGGCTTATTTTTGTCTGACACCCTTTTTTATGTACAATCTTCCTGGTCGGGGGGGGGTCCTGCCTGTGAAAGCATCAGAATAAGGTGTGTAGACGTCCTGTGTTTGTCCTGAGCTGGTTACGAGTGAATGCAGGAAGGTATGCTGTAAACAAAGTCACGGCATTGTCTGTGCGCAGGAGGGACGCTTCCTGTGTTTGAGCTGCTACAAGTAACACAAGGATGGACATGCTCTGTCACTCAGTCTGCTTTCTAGGAGCCAGTGTCGTCCATCTGTCAGACAGTGTGTTTTCTCACGTTCACGTTACGTGATTATTTTACCTCATTTTGTGGTGTATATTGAAATTAGCCCAGCTGTACTTTGTCCTAAATGGCCTTTAAAGAGCATTGTTTTCAGCACTCCACAGGGCAGTCTTTATCCTGTTACGGTCCGATTCTAACCGTGACAATACTCAAGTGTGGTGTTTCTTTCCCCCAGCATGTACAATGAAACCAAACTGTAAACCTGATCTGACTAAAGTAACTTTTCTTTGGAAAAACAAAGTGTTTCTACAGTTTGTAGTTTTTAGAATTTATTTTCACTTGTACTTGGTTGGTTTCACTTGATTGGTCTATTAGGCGGGAAAGTGTTTTTTGGGGCTGGTTTGCATGATTGACATTTGTCTCAGCCCATCACACTCCACCATTGGGATTTCTTCCTTGTACCACCTGAGCCACACCCAGGATTCCCCCCGTGGACCAAATTCGAATGCTCTGGCTCTCGGGCTACCGTAATGCGTCTCATCAGCGAGCTATGAATGACAACAGCAATGTCTCTCCGAACATTAACATGATTCTGTTTTTTGTGTTTTTTAGGAGCCCTTTGAGGATGGCTTTGCCAATGGGGATGAGCTCACCCCGCCCGAGGAGGCCGCTGCTAAGGAAGCAGTCGACTCCAAAGGAGTGGTCAAGTTTGGCTGGGTTAAGGGGGTGCTGGTGAGTCACTTTCAGAATACAATGGATTTTTTCAAACCCTGCTTTCTTTTGTAGTCATTAAATCTTTTATATTTCAACATATCGAGACTTACGAACAGTCCAAATATGTCCTGTTATACTCTGAGGTATTAGCTACAGTAAGACCAAGGTCAATAGCCAGTGTGGGATGGCCAAACTGAGTTACAGAATATTTTCACTAAAAATGCTACAAAGCTGAAACTACAGTAAATGTTACTTAAAATGTTGCTGAAAGAGAAATAGCTTCACTGTTTGTCCACTTTAATAGTTCCAGTTGAACTAAATTAAATGGATCAGAGGTGAAACATGTGCCACTCTATCATCATAACTGTGCAAGTAGACGACACTCTGTTGATGATTTTGGGTTTATGAGTGTGAATGACTTGTGGCTCAGATAGTGGTCGGTGGTTAAACCACTGAGGAAGGTACAAAGACTGAGATGTGGTTCACCATGAGGTCTGTTTGACACAGGCTTCATTTTATTGAAAGTACAGTCAGCAGTCTGGATATTATCATCCTGCTTTATTTTGACTTAAGAAGTACTTACTTCCTCTCTAACACAAACCTCACACATGTCTCTTGGTTTATAAAGGCTTTTATTTAAGGACTGTGGGCTATTTTGAATGTCCCTGTTGTAGTTTAGCTCAGAAGTTATTTTGTTTCCATTCCTTTTTATGATTTCATTTTGATGAGTTTGGTTCTAACAAGAAAAAGTGCCGAGCCTTAGGTCAGGAGAGTAAAGCCATAACTCAACAAGAGAAAAGTCGTAGAAATAAAGTTGTACTTCTTTGGATCAGAAATCAAGAGAATAAATTTGAATTTTTACCTTTTTAAAAATGAATATATCAATATTATGATGAAAGATTATTTTCAAATACTTTCAAACTTTGTCAACATCATTTTGATAATATTTTATCACCTGACTCTCATATTAGTTACTAAGTACATTCCATCGTTCAAATATAAGTTCAGAGTTTATCTCCCAAATTGTCAAAGTTTCCCCATCAGTGGCTCTAATGAACTCTAAAAGGAGGCGAGATCGATGCTGCAGCACAACAATCACATTCAGCCACTTGAGAAGTCAAATAGGATGCAAACACACACAAGGTGGTGCATTGCATCAGTATCGGTGCATCTTTACTCTAAACTGTGGAAGGGAACTAAGAACAGAGTAAAAAAAGCTGCATTGAGACAAATCTATACTCTCCAGCAGTCCTCCTCTCCTCTGTTTGCTTTTTTCACGACGACCTTACGAGACATCTCGGTGGTGAATTAGTTGTGTGGAGACACTTTGTCACTCTTCCCCTCACAATGTATGTTGAAATCGTGCTATGTGTTGAAGTGAAGCATTTAAAGTTATTATTATCAAAATGAAATAACGGTGGGAACCTTCATTAGTAGAAACTCAGCCGTTGCCATCTCCTCATGCACTCACAGTAACCCCCCCCCCCCCCCCCCCCCTCCTCTCTGCAGGTCCGCTGCATGCTGAACATCTGGGGTGTGATGCTCTTCATCCGCATGTCCTGGATCGTGGGTCAGTCTGGAATTGGTAAGCAGAGATCTCTCATGACAACTCTCTCACCTGTTTAGAATCCTCCAGCCCTCCATTGTGAGTTTGTTTTGTGCGCGCGCGCAATCTGCCTGTGGCTGAAGGCGTGAGAACAGAGACAAAGGACTGTACATTTTGTTACTTCCCCTATTACTGCCTTTGCATCATTTTCAAAAATTACGCAAACAGCCAATATCATATTAACGGTTATGTAATCTTGAACCTAAGTTAACTAAAACATTCATGAAGGTTGTTCATTGTAATAAAAGCAGTGTTTGAATCTGCAGACACATTTTCATGTGTTGAAATGAAAGAATGCTGTACATATGATATTACAATATCTATATAGCTATACTATGTGCATGGACAGAAGTTATTTGGGTCCAATCAATCCATTACTCTCCCTGTGTTGCCTTGAGTTCTTGAGGAAATCTTTTCTCAGTTTTCTTTATTCCTCATTGGAGGCATACGAGAAAAACAAAGTTTTCTTTTGTAATTCAAGGTAACGCTGGTGATAGATATATATATATATATAGCCGGGGGAAGTTTTCCTTTTTCAACTCATTTTGATACTTCCCTTTTCACTGATATCAACCCAGACTACAGAGAATCATCATTCGGCGGGTCAGGAGCTCGTTTGATACACAGCCAGTGTTTTACTGTGATGGGACAAAGACTGCACGTAACTGACTAATTCAAATGTTGTCGTGCAGAAAAGTTAGCGAGCCCGTATTTATTGACATTCTGCTGCTCGCTGGGTGGCCACTTCTGACCCTGTGTTCAACACTCCGTGTCAGTTATTTTCTCGCTTCACACACAACACAACTCCCAACTGTTCCTGAACCCCCCCCCCCCTTCCCAGCACTTGTTGTTAATTCTCCGCTTTGATGTGAAATATCACCACAAAGTGACACATGTGGCCAACTTCACTGCAGTAGCTCTCCTTCGTGGCCGGGCCGTTACTTTTCACAGAGCTCTCAGGGTTTTTGGAAGGCCGGCTAGAAAACTGTTAACAGTGTTGCACATTCTTTTCATTTAAGAGATTCATAAAGGTCATACTGTGGTTTTTTTTCTCTACAGTTCTGTCTTGTTTGATCGTTGCCATGGCCACCGTAGTGACAACCATCACCGGCCTCTCCACATCAGCCATCGCCACCAACGGATTTGTACGAGGAGGTACGCATCGCTTTCTGTAGAATGATCACTAAGGTAGAAAATACCAGTGACCTCTCTCTGCTGCTGGCTGTGAAACCAGGTGTGGTTTCAACTAGCACGGGCAGCTATCAGTCATCCATCACAGTGTAGCATTTAGATTAAAACTCTCCCTCTCGTCTCAGTAAAGGAGTTTCCAGTGAATGGATATCAGCACATTTCTCACTCACTGAATCACACAAAATAGGCTCGCAAAATGTTTTAATTTGTTAAATCGGATTATTTCTCGTTTTGCAAAATATTTGACCCGCAACACTGATTGGTTGCAGTGAGGCCTCATGGGATAGGGCCAGTCATATGCTAATGAGACTGTTTCAACTTTCATAAACCTTTTTGATTCTGAGGAAGGCACACAACCAAAGACTGCATATAAGAAGTGGATGTAGTCAACCATTGGTTTGTGGACTGCCGTTTGGAAGCCTCGAGTTCAGCACTTTGGCCGCCACCATCTTGTTTGTTTTTTTTAAAGCCAGAAGTGACCATATTTGGACAAGGGGGAGGAGCTGTGTAGGAGCTGAGGGAGATTAAAGCCTGGCGGGGCAGGTACCGTTAGCTTAGCAAAAATGTTACCAGCTAACCCTAGCTAGCTATCAAGGTGCATCTGTTATTCACGTTGACAGACACAGTAATTGGGATGCTGACCTTCAAACTAAATGTACTTACCAAAAAATAAGAAAAGAACAGCCGATTTCTTACGTCGTCTGTTAGAACAACGTGACAGAGATGCTGTGGTACTTGACCGTTCATTGTTGACTCTGGAGACAAATTACATAATAACAACAGCTGCTAAGCTCACATAGCAACAGATTTACCGCCATGCCAGCTGAGCACCTTTCAGCCACGTGATGTGGCTGTAAACTAAAGAAAAAGCGAGCATGTGGACCTGGAGTCGGGATTGTTTGGTTCTGTTTCTCAAATGTATGAAGTCACTGGGGATCAGAGGACAGAACGCTCCTGGTGCTCAGGTGCTGGTGAGAACATGGAATGGGAATCCAAATCCTGGGATTGTGATTTGACTAACAGATCCATGTGTTTGAGGGTTATTGTAATTAATATTTTGTCCTCCATCTTGACGATTGAGGTGGATAGTAGAATTACAAAGTAATCTACCAGCATTTTGCAACTTTCACTCATTTCACTGGCCAACACGGTCGGTGCCTTGCTGGATGACGTCACTTTGCTTTGCAGCCAAAGTTGAGCCTAGTTCAACTTGTTTGCTTGGCTACTGCTTTTGTTTTGCTGCAGTGGTCACATTGAAATGAAGAAGGGAGCTGTGTTACTTATACTGCATTAAGCCAGCTCCTTTTAGGTCACACATATATCATGTGAGCACCTGATTTCAACTATCTTTCCTGCCATTATCATCACATTGAGTGACCTCATTTTGATGTGAGTTTTTGTTTGCTGCTTACATTCTGCAGCCGATAAAAGAGGGTTCAGAGTAGAGGTGTCACAGTTCCGATCCTAAATCAAAAATTGATTGAACTGAGCTTTCGATTTCGACCCACATCAAAAGCAGGATCGGCGACTCTCCCAGTATTATTCTTCTTCTTCTGTGTGTTCGAATATGTATACAGCTTAAAGGGATAGTTTGGATTTGGTCCTGCCAATTGTGGTATAATAATTAGTAATCTCATTACATTATTTCATGATTGATGATGATGGGGGTCCTCTCAGCAGAGATTTCTTACCCCTTGGTGACTGGTCAGACCTAATTGAGCTCCGTTTGTGCATGGGGACATCAAACTGATTATAGAACATCAGTGTACTACAGACAAGCATCTATAACACAGTGCAGCTTTGCTTCTGAGTTTTCCATCCAGGCCTCTTGGTAACTCAAAGCTCTTTGTTGCGGGCGGGTAGCATGCCCGGCCAGACACGCTCTCCCAAACAGTTGATTGGCAGTGTGATATGTGATCCTCGAGCTAAAATAACCTTGATATGGAGCATGTGCTGCCTCGGAGACCTCCCGACTGTGGGCTTTGTGTGGCTGTGGTGTTCTTTAACACGTCACTCGCTGAGAGGATAGTGCATAACTGGCTATTGATAATTATGCTAATGGAAGTCTCTGAGGGCCCTTTTTGTCCCAGACAACAGATAAGTCTGAGGAGGGTGTGTAAGTAGATGAATTGGGCTCTAACTCTGGTCTTGTAACTCTCTGGGCCCTGATCTCAGAGGTGGGGTTTGGGGAGGCCTGTCATGATAATCACGTGATATAAATTCATGACCTTGATCATTTTTACGTTCTTGACTTGTCCTACGATAAATAATGACCTCCATCATTCTTACGTTACCGGCTTATTGTACGATATATGGACATGGCCTCGATCATTTTGAGGTTATTGTTACATGGCACATTTTTGTTAATGCAGCCTTAGCCTATTTAGTTATAGTTTGGTTATGTGGTTTAATTTTGTGTATGTGTTATTTATTTAGGATATTCTTGTATTCTTTCCACATTCCGATTCCAATGTCTTGTGTGTTTAAGAATTAAAAGTTCATTGCTCTTTGGAAGGATGAACTTGCATTGTCATGCTACTATATTATCATTATGTTAGTGGCATAAAATGGTCTTAAACTGACAATAATATTGTTTATTGCAATTATTTCTGGGACGATATATCATCCAACAAAAGTAGTTATTGTGACAGGCCTATGTGGGGGGGCCGACTGGGGGACAGGCCGCTGACACTTATTCCCTGGTGCAATACTTCCTACAAACATAACATAACATCTTACTGCATGCATTAACAATACATTTTACAGTCAATATACAATTTAATATAGCCAATAAAATAATAGTAAATCTATATTATCTGTTTAATTCAATTTTGTTCCAGCTTTTCACAACAGTTTACTTTTACTAACGTCTTGTCCATTACCTTCTGTTTCCAGGTGGAGCATATTACTTGATTTCGAGGAGTCTTGGCCCAGAGTTTGGAGGTTCTATTGGTCTGATCTTTGCCTTTGCCAATGCAGTGGCTGTGGCCATGTATGTGGTGGGCTTTGCCGAAACTGTTGTGGAACTTCTTGCCGTAAGTCTCTTTGTGCTTTTTTTTTTCTGCTTTTTTCTGCTTACTGAGGAGTTGGAAGGTGTTTTTGGACTAAAGGAAGGTTGTGGACAATCAGCAGGAATGATAAGAGCAAGCAAAATCTGTCTGTTCAAATGGTGACCTGACTATTGAAAGACGTACTCAAAAAGACCTAATCTGAGTAAGCTGAAAGGAACATGATCTTTTCTTATACAAGTTTGTTGTTGACATCTTACTGTTTCGCTGTCAATGTATAGGCAAATTGAATGTGAATGCTCCTTGAAGGTGTTTAAACTCTTCAAACAAATATTCCTATTTTAAGCTTGAGGCTTGTGTCAAAATGTCCCATCATTGACTTTTTTCTAAACTATTTTATTGAGTCCTAGAATCAGAAACTACTTATTAAAGAACTGTTTTTAAGCAACTGTTTTTGTGGCGTGAGGTCTTAGTCCTGATGGACCGCAGCCTCCTGACAGAGGGAAGGGACTCACAGAGTTTGTGGTCATGGTGAGAGGGGTCGGCTTCAATATTTGTTGCCCGCTTCAGGGTCCAGGAGGCAAACAAGTCGTGGAGGGACGGCAGATTGCAGCCAATCACCTTCTCAGCAGAGCGAATGATACGCTGCAGTCTGCCCTTGTCCTTGGCTGTGGCTGCAGCGTACCAGACGGATATGGAGAGGATGGACTCAATTTATGTAACTATATAACAACTCTTTGTGTTGTCTCTCAGGGTGTAGATGCCCTTATGACAGATGAAGTCAACGATGTCCGCATCATCGGTACCATCACGGTTATCCTTCTCCTGGGCATCTCCTTGGCAGGAATGGAATGGGAGGCCAAGGTACGAGCAGGGCATCCCGTCTCTGATACACAGCAACACAACACAAACTGCCTAGAAGCTAGAAGTGCTCAAGTCTAAGTTTCTGATGAAAATTCCCAGAACAGGCTTTAAAAAACCCATTAGACTCAGGACACACACACACAATGAATGATTCATACATTGGTTTAAAATATCTGTTGTGACTAATGAATTGGTCGATTTTCTTCCCTGTAGGCCCAAATATTCTTGCTCATTGTCCTCATCGCAGCCATATTCAACTACTTCATCGGAACTTTCATTCCTCTCAAGTCAAAGGAATCTATGGGCTTCTTCGGCTATGACGGTACGACCACACGCTGACTTCTTAAGTCATCTTCTTTTAAGGCAGAATAAACATCTGTACCACCTCATATCTAGGGCTGTCCTCCACCAAAGATATTCGTAGTCGACTCACACTGTGTGCATTTTGTGGCCTAATCACTTACCACAAAGAAACACAAAAATGCCACTTTAAATCTTTTGTGTACCACAGATGTGTTCATGTGTTTCTTGTAAATAACTCATTCATCATTAAAAAAAACAACTAAAGCTTTAATACTCGCGCTTGGCGCCGTAGCGTGAGCTTCCGCAGACGGCGTGCGAGCTCCGAGCATGTACTGAGGCGTTTGTACTCTAGCCATAAACCGACCTCTAAACAATTTGATTTGGCTGCAAAGTATTTACTCAGAAGTAGATTTTTAGACCTAGTTTCTAAAGCATCTAAAAGCGAATTGACCTTCTTTGTAAAATCCCTATACATGTATACTTTTATCACCAAACTATTTGTGACAGTCACGTGATCGTGCGCACCGAGTTACAAAAATTCAGAAGTGCATGACCAAGCGCTGTGACCTCTTGCAAAGACGTCAATTTCTGATACTCGCTGGCTTCACTTCGTCAAGTATAAATTACGTATAAATCCGCTGAAGAGATCTTAGTCGACTAAGACCAAAACGACCGATTAATAGACTGAGAGGGGCCAGCCCTACTCATAACCCTGAGCGCTGTTAGCTTTAGGACTTCGTCAGCTGCCGTCTTGGTGTTTAAAACTCTTATTCCCCCGTCAGGTACAATCATGTGGGAAAACATGGGCCCTGACTTCCGAGGAGGAGAGACGTTCTTCTCCGTCTTCGCCATCTTCTTCCCTGCTGCCACTGGTATTCTGGCTGGAGCCAACATTTCAGGAGACCTCGCTGTAAGTCGACTTTAATCATGAACAGAATCCTAAAGGGGCTTTATCCTGATGTCATAGATTCGACTAAAGCTTTCAAACAAAGCAAACTCGTCGTCTGTGTAGATTCTGCTGCACGGGCGAATGTGAGTGGTGCTTTCATGGGGTAACGTGATTGAGCTGGTGACCTTCAGTGTGGCAGTCAGAGGATCGATGACATCTCTTAAAAGCCCTTCATTGATAAGAATGAAAAGGTTTGTGATGGATGGATTGCTTGTTATCTTGAGTCTGAGTTGTGGTTGGTTGTTGCAGGACCCACAGCTGGCCATCCCCAGAGGAACCCTGCTGGCCATATTGATCACAGGAATAGTCTACCTGGGTGTCGCTGTTTCCACAGGTGCAGTGCTCTATGTGACATTCTGCGTAGCTCTGTAGAACGGAATCACATTTCTTGACAAAGTTTTCACGAGTGTGCTCGTTTCACACCAGGCTCCTGCATTGTGAGAGACGCCACCGGGAACGCAAACGACACAGTCAGTGCTCAGTTCCTGACGAACTGCACCGACGCCGCCTGCAGATTCGGCTATGATTTCTCCTCGTGCAAGACCGAAAAAGACGGATGCAGCTACGGACTGCAGAACGACTTCCAGGTACGAAGCAGTTCCATCACAAGATGAGGTTTGAAGGTTATTAGGAACCTTAAGGAACATTTGCTATAGAAATGCACTACTGCAAATGGGCTACAACTGCATGCTGTTGTGCAACCCTGTGTTGCATAATGACAATAAATGATTCTTGAATTCTTTCAGAGACTGAGGTCGAAAAATATCAAAAAGTGTTGGTTGTTGGGTGCAAAAGTCAGACCATTAAATTTTCCTTTAATCTTTGGTTCAGGTGATGAGCATGGTGTCTGGTTTCGGGCCAGTCATCACCGCTGGAATCTTCTCTGCCACTCTGTCCTCAGCGCTGGCCTCTTTAGTCAGTGCACCTAAAGTTTTTCAGGTAAGAACCAACCAAAAGGTATCTTAATGAATTACACCAATATCCAGTGAGCAGTTTACTTATGGATTTGAACTGTAGTTACATTTGTAGTTTTTGATCAACTTCAACTATCATGTTACATGATGTTCCATTTCCACTAGAGCTGTGTGTTACAGTCCCTGTAACATTCAACATCACAGCACTACTTTTTTGTGCAATCTGAGCCACCAATCTTTGCATGTCAACTATTCATTAAAAATCGATATTGCTTTTAAAACTCGATAAAGTCTTGCAACACGTAATATCGTGACACCCCTAATTTCCCACAGGCTTTATGTAAGGACAACATCTACCCCGGCCTGGGCATGTTCGCCAAAGGCTACGGCAAGAACAACGAGCCCCTCCGAGGCTACATCCTGACCTTCGGCATTGCTCTGGCCTTCATCCTCATCGGTACGGCTGCACACCGCTCAATCAATTTTTACATAAATTAAATGTAAAATTTCCAATAATAAATGATTAATGAATTAAATTTCACTTTGCATTGCATGGACCAATAATTAGTACCAAATGACATTCTTTCCTGAAAACTTACTAGAGCAAAAGTCATGGTCCTCAGGACTCATCCTCTGGGGATAATGAATATCTACCAAATCTGACAAGTGTTTGATGGTCTAACGAATGGAGTGACTCGTTACCCTGTGTTGTTGATGCCAGCAGGGTAAACTGTCATTTTCCACTTGTTCTTGCTGACAGGACTAGAGGACATGACATTTGAGGTCTGGCCCACTCTAAGTTGACTGTTTTTACGTTTTGTTTCTTGCAGCTCAGTTGAACATAATTGCCCCCATAATCTCCAACTTCTTCTTGGCGTCCTATGCCTTGATCAACTTCTCTGTGTTCCACGCCTCACTGGCTAACTCACCAGGTAAGATAAAAATATGAATTCAAATCTAGATCCAGAAGTTAAGGCTACAGAGAATCCTATTATAAGAGACGTCCCTTGTTTGATTGTGGCTCATCAGCCACTATGACAGAGTGACGGGTCATATGGTGTTTACTGGGGTTTGGGGTTTCAGAAGGAATTACTTTGAGGCTCTCTACAGCTACAGGCCGCGTCTAACTGCTCGAAAAGCTTAGAGCTACAACTCACAAGACACTTCCTATTATTTTAAGCACACTTGCACTGCAACCCTGAACTTATGTAGACACCAGCCAGAGAGCTGTGTTTAAACAGACTTTACCCTGCCAGCTTCCCCGTACAAAGTCTGTGTTCTATCCAATTGAGCCCATGTGTGAATGAGCTGCTCATTGTCCAGAGAATTCACAGCAGGCGTGTAGACAGCGTTTCTATCATGTGGTCATTTACACGGAGACGGATCGTCAGACAAATTCAAGAAACGGCAGCAGACTCGGCTTGACGCTTAACTGGATCATTAGTTAAGACATTTTACTCAACAGACGTACCTGCTACTAGGCTGTGATAGCGTCTCCGGGTTTCGACTTTCTGGCCTTTAGTTACCTCAGAGGTCAGCAATGTGAAGACGCTTTGTTAAGTGAACTTTGACACATTTGGCCTGTTGACGAATAGCAAAGTTAAGTGCTAAAGATTGACATGGATTCACTCAGCGAGCCGGTCCAGTGATTGTGTTCTTCCATTGAAATCAAGTGCTTTTGTTTCACAATCTAGTGGTTTATCGTGCAGGGGGGAGCGGGACATTGCACTTTTGGGAATCAAAAGACAGAGAGTTATGCTATCTTGTCTACTTACTTGCTTGTTCCATAAACCAAGCTTTTATCAACCTTTTTTTATTTGATAGTTTTTAAATGTTTCCAAAATAAATGGTAATTCTTGATGGTACAAAAGCCTTGTTAAGGGTCAAATACAGTCATTTGAGGAAGGACTAATGAATAAGTTTGAGAAAGTAGCTTTCCAATGAATAGTTATACATTTTCTGTCAATTCAAGTTCTGAAGCGAGTAATCCCTACATCCTCATTACTGTAATTGTGGCTAGATAATGCAGTCTAGCGGAATATTTTTTGAACATGATGTGAAATCTCAGTGCTATGATCAACTGTTGGTCATATCTCTTATGAAAAGTTTGTCAAGTAGATGTTTCCCAACCTCTCCTCCAGTCGCTGTTTTGTTCATTGAAATGTGTTCCTACAGCAGTGTGGGTTACTGACACTCTGACACATCAGAGGAGTCCTTTAATGTGATGCGGTGGGTAATGATTATGAGTGGTGAGCCTTTTAAATGTAGAGTGCATCATTTCACTGTTTGTCTGGCCGTGCTGTTTGATGACGAATGCATCAGAACAGTTTGCCAGGAGCTGTAATGCTTCTGGGACATACAAGTAGCATCACTTGTCTCTTTACTGGACAAACCGGGTAGGGGAGGGACTGATCTCTGCTCACGTAGCACTGCATAGAAATATCTGAACGTGTCGGTAGCTTTTTACGAAGGTGATGTTGTACAGCTACACCATGTATTTGCTATTATTTGTTCTTAAAGGGTAACTTTGGTATTTTTCGACCTGGACCCTGTGACGTCCACTAAAGGTGCTTGTTTTTGCCGCTGACAGGTTTGGATTGTGACCAAGTGTCTGACCAACATTATGGAAATAACCCTCCAGAGAAATTATGTATTTTTCTTCGCTTGATCCGGTCGGTCAGTCATTGTGTCCCAGTCTGGCTCAAGGAGACGTCTCAATACTGGACCAATTCCAGAAAATGTTGTCCCTATTGGTCACATAGACGCAGAAAGGTGGGAAATGGGGTCCTGGTTGAAAAAAACTAAGTTACCATTTAAAGGGCGAGTTCACCAAAATTAGGGAAATGTCTTCTTGGGTACTTCCAGTGGTATTCTTTGTTGCAGATAGCTTTGGTTTATATTTGTCCAGGTTTTGTAATGGCACTCTGTGACTGTGTGTCTTTGCAGTCCCAACAAGACCAGCAAAGCCAGAATCTCCCAGTTTCATGTATATCATATACATACTTAATAAGATTATTAACATAATAGTAATGAATCGGGACCTGCAGTATTTGGATCAAGTAGCCGGTGAAACAAAAGGTGTGCAAGTTAGCAGGTTACAACTATCCTTATCCAACAGCAGGGCTTCAATATATGACACTCCTTATATGGTGTTATTGGGGCGTTTATTATGCTAATGTCCTACTCATGAACGTGCGCTCACATATGCACAGCTGGCCTTCATCATGTTTACGCTGCTCATTTACACAGTTATCTGAAGTTAGGAGCGTTTACTGAATCTGACGTGGAAACACTCGTACAAGGCCACCATAGGAAAAAAAGTAGGAGGAAGTTCAGATAAGAACACCGAAATGTTCTTGCATGAGGTCAAATGTTTCTGGAGAGAGATTGGGATTCCATTAACCTCCATTGAATCAGTGAAAGCTGAAATCTCAAAACCTGTAACCCAAACTGTCAGCATGGTTGGATACCACTGTAGGTAGGTGAGACAATATTTACATATTTTTGGAGTTTGGGTGAGCTGGCTTTTTAGACTGTAGCTGACTGAAATGCATATACAACAGCTGATCTTCTTTATATTGAGTTCTGTGCTTTTTCCCCCTTCAATACCAAAGCTCTAGCAGAACTCCAGGTACAGATTCTCAGTCTGCTTCTCATTCCTCCAAGCAGGTCATATAATTACATGGACTTAAATGGTACATGACTGAATTTGAGGCAAGCAGTAATACACACAAACTGTGATGTATGTTACTGCCTCTGCAACTACAAACTATTATGTCCCTCATTTGGTGTTCTGGCCTCTTCAGGGCCAATCTCTCCCCACTCTCGGGGACACATAAAACCCCTGAATGGGGCTGCGAGGACCAGCATGTCAATGTACCGTTTATGTCCTGTGGTTTGTTTTAGACGCTGTCATTGTGTAACCACACACAGTCTGACTGTATCCCATCATTAAAATCCTACTAGTCTAGTTTCTGTGGTACCCAGTAAACAAACATGGTCTCTAATAGCTGGTATAACCTTCTGGTCTCCAGTCTAACAGGCTGCTAACTCCCATTCTTTAACCCAAGCACATATCCAACTTCAACTTTAACGTTGTCCATCCTCTTTAACAGCCACATTTGCTATTTTAAGACCATGTTAATGATGACAATTATTGTAACATGTTCATGGAGGAGGATTTTAGTCTTTTGAATTGCAGGTCTGACTTAATTTGGCCAAGTTTAAGGAGTCTTTAACACATCTGACTTTGACCCAACTTTAACATGAAGTGCATTTCCTCAGTTTACTATAAATATTAATTTACATTACATTGTGATACAGATATGTGACAAGTGGTTTGAGTCTTTTTGATGTTTTTGAATATCGATCCCCTTTTGTTGCAATGTGGTGACTTGTTTTCATGGGTGCTGTAGGATGGCGTCCCAGCTTCAAATACTACAACATGTGGGTGTCGCTGGCTGGAGCGATACTGTGCTGTGTGGTGATGTTCGTCATCAACTGGTGGGCCGCTCTCATGACCAACGTCATCGTTCTGGCTCTTTTTATCTATGTCAGCTACAAGAAGCCAGGTGAGTTTGAGCAGTTTTTCCCACATTGGTGCAAACGAACATTTATACAGAATGATTTTTTTTAAATGCTATAATTACGAAAACGGCATACAATAGTGACGTTAATATGACAATCTATGATAGTTGACAAAAAATGATTAAATTCATATCCCACTTAAAAAAATCCTGTTTGAGTTATTTGGCTTCAGTAACCTGCACTCATTTTAAAAGGTGAGAGTTAAACTGCTAGCCTAGCCTAGCTTAACCTAAAGTGAAAAACATACTGTCCAACGAGCTGTGCGACTATTATGACTTCATGAAGAAGAATATGCAGATAGTTTATACTGGTTATAAAACGATCTTTATGGTTAAAGCTATTTTTAGGTAAATAACCATTTATAAATTAGCCCAGCAGCTCTGTGCTCATAAGTAGAGTCAGTCAGCATAGCGGAGGAGCACTAGTAAACTAGCATATTCCTTTTTAGAACAAAACATTGATAGCAAACGTTAGCCCCTGTAAATAAACCAAAATGTTAGCAAAGAAGGCTGAAGATGCTAATGAAATATTTTGATAATAAGCTAAATGTCTATATGTGGTTTATACACACAATAATTCATCTAAGTAAGCTAGGGCTAGCTAGCTTTGTACCAAACGATGCTAAATCCAGGAAGTAGTTAGTCTAGTTTAGCTTTTACTTTTCAGAACAAAAATGTCAAAAATGTAAAGCAAATGTCCGATAGTGTAGTGTAGATGAACCACAACATCAACATATTATGCTGAAGGGGTGTTATTTATTGTTTTACCTCAGTCCAACAATCTGTGTGCTGTCACTGTAGATTACGTGTAAAGGTTCGCTCTCATGCCAAATTGCCATGAAATCCCAATGTTTTGTTAATGGATACATAACATACTGAACATGACCTGGACCATCTGTTGTTGCATTTCCAAAAATGTAGTACTGTTCACTTTACAAACTTGTAAGCAAAGTTTGAATTAATAAATCACACTGCTACACAACACTGAGCTGTCAAGTTCTTCCACCCCCCCAACACACATCTGTGCACTTCCTCGAACACAAAGCTGGCCTTGCAGCTCCGAGCACAAACCTGTGTGCACACTCAGTTTGACATGCAGCTACACACACATACAAGGCCTTCTCATTGCCTGTAACACCACATGGGTCAGCCGGCCTTTGGTCCAGCAGGACGACCCGTAAACACACTTCCCAACTGCACTGTTTGTTTCTGCCTGCATGCGTCCTCCCCACCAGATGTGAACTGGGGCTCGTCGACCCAGGCTCTGACCTACCACCAGGCCCTGACCCACACTCTGCACCTCAGCGGAGTGGAGGACCACATCAAGAACTTCAGGTACTAAACACAAAGAAGCGCCCCTACTAAACGACTAACTAAACACACCTGTAGTTACTATCATTAAAGCTGGACCAGGCAGTATCTTATCAGACCGTGTGGTATAATTTCATATCTTGATGACGATATATCTCCCGATATAGCATATTTTCTGCTTATTCAATAAATAGTCATGGTTTTGTACACTCCTCCCTCGTAGGCTACTCCCATCATCAGCTCTGTAAAAAAACGATCGCTGTGTCCAAAATCGATGATGGAATTAGAAACTATATTGGAAAAAATGGTATTGCAACAATTATTGATACACAGATTATCTCTCATTTAATAGCATTGATTTGTATCAATTCTGTTGATGATCCATAAATTTGAAATCGAGCTAAAGCAGGTATTATTACTAGTCTATGTCCACCATGCTACATGTGTTCTCTCTCTGAATGCTTGCACATGTGGTGTGTTTGAGGACGTATCAGTGCTAATGTGCCTTTGGGCTGTTCCCATGGCAGCAAACCCAGCAGGAGATTAAAAGGCATCTGATGGCGTCTTCAGTGGGTTCCTCTGAGCTCCCTCTTGTCTCTTCTCACCGCCTCCATTAAATCCCTTGGTGCTTAACATATTTGCTTTGATGTGCGCTACTCCGCTCCTGTTTTTTCTTTTTTCTTTTTTTTGTCCTGTGCTCAGATGGCTAGAGGTCACTGTGAAGGTCAGAAGGAAAAGGGTCTGCCGATTTAACAGCTAGGAATGCTGTAAAAGCCAAACTATGAAAGAGTTATATAATATATACACACTCACTAACTCGTATATAAATAATGGTAGAAAAGGGGTTCATGTTGTCCCTTGGCTGTGTCTGCCTGTAGACCCCAGTGTTTGGTGATGACTGGTTACCCCAACTCTCGTCCAGCTCTTCTGGATCTGGTCCACTCCTTCACCAAGAACGTAGGCCTGATGATCTGTGGTCATATTCGAACGGTGAGTAGACACTACTACTTCTTCGTCTTCTTCTTCTTCTTCTTCTTCGGTTTTTAGAAATATTATATACAGTGGGTACGGAAAAGTATTCAGACCCCTTTAAATTTTTCACTCTTTGTTTCATTGCAGCCATTTGCTAAAATCAAAAAAGTTCATTTTATTTCTCATTAATGTACACTCAGCACCCCATCTTGACAGAAAAAAACAGAAATGTAGAAATTTTTGCTAATTTATTAAAAAAGAAAAACTGAAATATCACATGGTCATAAGTATTCAGACCCTTTGCTGTGACACTCATATTTAACTCACATGCTGTCCATTTCTTCTGATCCTCCTTGAGATGGTTCTACTCCTTCATTGGAGTCCAGCTGTGTTTAATTAAACTGATTGGACTTGATTAGGAAAGGCACACACCTGTCTATATAAGACCTTACAGCTCACAGTGCATGTCAGAGCAAATGAGAATCATGAGGTCGAAGGAACTGCCCAAGGAGCTCAGAGACAGAATTGTGGCAAGGCACAGATCTGGCCAAGGTTACAAAAGAATTTCTGCAGCACTCAAGGTTCCTAAGAGCACAGTGGCCTCCATAATCCTTAAATGGAAGAAGTTTGGGACGACCAGAACTCTTCCTAGACCTGGCCGTCCAGCCAAACTGAGCAATCGTGGAAGAAGAGCCTTGGTGAGAGAGGTAAAGAAGAACCCAAAGATCACTGTGGCTGAGCTCCAGAGATGCAGTATGGAGATGGGAGAAAGTTCCACAAAGTCAACTATCACTGCAGCCCTCCACCAGTCGGGGCTTTATGGCAGAGTGGCCCGACGGAAGCCTCTCCTCAGTGCAAGACATATGAAAGCCCGCATAAAGTTTGCCAAAAAACACATGAAGGACTCCCAGACTATGAGAAATAAGATTCTCTGGTCTGATGAGACCAAGATTGAACTTTTTGGCGTTAATTCTAAGCGGTATGTGTGGAGAGAACCAGGCACTGCTCATCACCTGCCCAATACAATCCCAACAGTGAAACATGGTGGTGGCAGCATCATGCTATGGGGGTGTTTTTCAGCTGCAGGGACAGGACGACTGGTTGCAATTGAAGGAAAGATGAATGCGGCCAAGTACAGAGATATCCTGGAAGAAAATCTCTTCCAGAGTGCTCTGGACCTCAGACTGGGCCGACGGTTCACCTTCCAACAAGACAATGACCTTAAGCACACAGCTAAAATAACAAAGGAGTGGCTTCGGAACAACTCTGTGACCATTCTTGACTGGCCCAGCCAGAGCCCTGACCTAAACCCAATTGAGCATCTCTGGAGAGACCTGAAAATGGCTGTCCACCAACGTTCACCATCCAACCTGACGGAACTGGAGAGGATCTGCAAGGAAGAATGGCAGAGGATCCCCAAATCCAGGTGTGAAAAACTTGTTGCATCATTCCCAAGAAGACTCATGGCTGTACTAGCTCAAAAGGGTGCTTCTACTCAATACTGAGCAAAGGGTCTGAATACTTATGAGCATGTGATATTTCAGTTTTCCTTTTTTAATAAATTTACAAAAATTTCTACATTTCTGTTTTTTTCTGTCAAGATGGGGTGTTGAGTGTACATTAATGAGAAATAAAATGAACTTTTTTGATTTTAGCAAATGGCTGCAATGAAACAAAGAGTGAAAAATTTAAAGGGTTCTGAATACTTTCCGTACCCACTGTATATACCTATATATTATAATATTGAACTTGTTTTAGTGAAATATAGTGAAAGTCTTATGACATGTTTAAGTTGAAAGTATGTCTATTTCATTGGATTGTATTTCAGCAGCACATGTACAGATCCTTTACCAGCATCACATTAAATATGAATTCAGTAACATGACAACCAGCGCATGTACAATGCAGCCCACACTGCTGCTCTGTCTGAGCCAAAGCACTACATGCTTTCAGGAAAGTTTTCATTATATTGTATACAATACAATATTGCAGAATTTAAAAAATATATCCACCAACAATATATTGGCTGATATTAATTTTGAATGTGAACAGATAGCATAATGAATATTTGAGCTGACCAGGATAGAGAATCTAGTGAGCCGGATGTTTTACACTTTAACTACACAAGGCTTTCTAAACTGTGATGGAGAACATATCTTTGACATTTCCTGACTGGCATTTCTTCTTACCAATCAGCTGACATTATGAAGCATATATACATGAATATTAGGGGTGGGGGAAAAAATCGATACAGCATAGTATCGCGATATTTTGCGTGGCGATATTGTATCGATACACGGACGCTAAGTATCGATCTTTTATTATATAAACTATTTTTTTTTTTTTAAAGATGTTTTTTTTTTTTTTAAATCAAATCAATTACTTTTTCAGTCCACTAGATGGTGCTGAGTTATTTTCTAGTGAGGTCAGCAAAGGTCCCGGGTCAGCGTGATTGGTAGGAAGTTGGTCAAAACAAAGATAGAGACATCTGGCCTCACAGCGGGGTTAAATCTGCCAACAGTAGCCAGGCTCATGGGCAGAGTGCAGCGCATAACTGTCTCTCTGCCCTTGACGTCCACGCATTGCAAGTTATACTGAGTTGTATAACTCTTATATCCTACTTATACAAGTTATAGTTCATATACTGAGTCCACACGTTTGCATTTAGTTAAGTTGGACCATGTAGTAATACAAACAGTTCAGTTTGTCAGGTTCATGCAACATTTATGACATTGTTGGTCAGTCTGTCTGCTTGACAATCCTATTTTGCTGCAATAAAAATGATTGAAGTGAGATGAACAGAAAAAACTTGATGAAAACTTTATCTTATTAGATAAAACATGTTGACACAGTTTTCCTTTGGGGACATAATTTGAAGTTGAAAAAAGTAATAAATTGCAATATAGGCCTATGTTATCGCAATACTCAGAATATCGCAGTATCGTGATAATATCGCAGTATCGTGATAATATCGTATCGTGATAATATCGTATCGCGGGATCTCTGGTGATTCCCACCCCTAATGAATATAAGTTCATATTTTGAGATATAATGACTCTACCGTCCAGGTCCGTTTGGGAGTATATCTGCTTTAAACTTAGGAACATTCATCTACTGATCAATATTTTCTTGCTCTATGTAAATTCATTATTTATGAATTCTTCCCTTTGAAACATCATCATCGTCATCATCATCACGGTTGTGTGATTTCTTACCCGTCTTTGCAATAACTCTCTCCGAGTCACCTTAGAGCACATAAATGAGCTCATCAGTGGTGGTGTTTGTTCCACTCCCGTAACCTCGCTGTACAAAGCCTTTTAACAAATCCCCTGCCAGGCAGAACTGCTTCACAATAGAAGGGCCATTTTGAGTGGATGAATGCAGGCTCTGTGCAGTCCAGCGGCTCCCTGGCTCCGTGGAACACGCCGTCCTCCACAAGTGCACCCCCCCCCCCCCCCCCCCCCCGCCTGCTTCTATTGCTTCCAAGTTAAATGATGTAAACCTCGTCAGCTAATGGCATTACATCCAGTTTCCTGGCTGAAGAGCAGCTTTCCTTTGGAAATAAACAAAGTCCCTGACGAGGAGATTCAGGGCGGCACTTTGTTCTACGGGTTGAATTCTCCCGTCTGTGATCTGATGTAACGAAGCATTCTGTGATGGATGACCTCGTTAATGTGGAGCTGTAGGGCTTTGGGGTTGGTTATATTTGCTGTGTGTGTGTCCACAGGGCTACAGAAGACCAAACTTCAAAGAACTGGCCACAGACCAGGCCCGGTACCAGCGCTGGCTACTGAAGAACGAGACCAAGGCCTTCTACTCTCCGGTGTTCGCCGAGGACATGAGGCAGGGTGCACAGTACCTACTCCAGGTATGAAAACGGCTCCATCTCAGATGGATCCAGCCTCTGTTGCTCTGGAGGGTATTGCTGAGTAAAGGGCTCTGCCCGTAGCCGTCTACGCTCTCCCCAGGATGCTTTGTTCAAGCCTTGAGTGCAGCGAGTGCCAAAAACTAACAGCCGTGTTGGCTCAGTGTCCTCTTGTTTGTTGCTGTTCATAAGCACATGCTTCTAATGGCACGTTTTTCACAATTGTTTAAACAAAACGTTGCCAAGGAGAAACGTTTTGAATTTGTGTTTCCAGGTTATTGTGTAAGAGGCCATAAACCTTATTGAGTTTGGGCCGTGTATGTCCTTAAACTGTCTCAAATGATCTCAAATCAAATCAATGAAATGTTCATTTTACAACCCAGTACCACACACATGGTCTCATTAGGCTGCACATATTTAAAAAAAGATAGCATTTAAAATAAAAGTTAAAATGATTTATTTATTTCACATTTTTATAATCGCATACAGCTCTCATAAAAAGGCCCACGCCAACAGTGTGCTTCTCTTGATACTACCCTGCCCACTCATACTAAAGATGTAAATCTTCAGCTCACATATTTATTCTTTCCTTTTTTAAAAGCTTACAGGAGGAAATAGTGGAAAAAATATAAAGTATCACAGGAGGCTATTTTTTAATTAGAACTAGTTGTATAACTCTTAAACATTTGGTCATGTCCTTGTGTGCCGTTCTTCTGGTGAGAAAAGATACCAGGTTACAGAAACATTTTCTGATTTTTTTTTATTTTATTTTTTTAATTTTTTTTCTATTTTTTGGTGAATATATTGGTATTATTATTATTGTAATTTGAATGAAAACAATGGACCTATGAAATAGAGGTAGAGCTCATAGTGCTCACAGAGTGGAGTCATACTCAGAGTTTCCATCTCAAATGTTAAAAACTGGCAGTGCTAACCAGCCTGAGAGCGACTCTCGTAAGAATTGGCACCAGGGACCGGCTCAACGGTCCAACAGAATGCCTTCACTTTTCATTTCCTGCTCCAGAATGAACAATGATCACTAGGAATGTGTCCAGCCTTGGAGTGAATTTGTTTTCAATTCTTGCCCCTCTCAAGGCGGCGGGCCTGGGTCGCCTCAAGCCGAACACCCTGGTGCTGGGCTTCAAGAACGACTGGAGGGACGGAGACATGATGAACGTGGAGACTTACATCAGCATGATCCAGTAAGTGGAGCTCCTTCAAAGAGACCCACTAAGCTGGAGTAACTCTTCCAGATATATTCTGGTGCTTCTGATACACTTTTGGGCAGCAGGGTGGACATTTTCTCAGAGAATTCAACCCATTCAGTCACACCAGAATCATGGATGTGTAGCAACTCAGACTTTAAAAAACAATGTAATAGAAAAGGAGGTAATCTGGTCAGACAGGCCCATAGGCATGTCTCCTCATACGGTAGGTTATAGTATGTATTAGTTCTGTTTCCTTAGTCTTGATGTCAGGCGGTTGAAGGGTTGTCTAAAACGTGTTGCTATTAGAATTCCTGACATCATTCAGCATGATCACTTGTTCTAAAATAGGGCTGCAGTTAGTGGTTAGTTTAGTAACTCCAATCATTCAATTACTAAATGGTATATGGACTGTACTTGTATATCTCTTTTCTAGTCTTCCCACCACTCAAAGGTCTTTAACACTACATGTCATCATTCACCCATTCACACACTGATGACAGGGGCTACCATACAAGGTGCCAAAAATACTTTTGCTCTATTAAGGAGCAATACACGAAAGAGAAAAAAGGGAAGGAACAACTAATTGGTACGTATATATTTTAGAAAAATTGACATTTTTATTGCATGAGGGTCCGGGGCCCCCTGGGAACAGACTCTACAGACACACTCAGGAGAGCAGTGTTAGTGAAAATCCTGTTTCAAGTCATGTGAGACTGAGTGAAGGATTTAAGCTGAATGAGTTCCTGATTGTAAAGTGTGGGGATTATGTTATTAGAGCCGAAGGTCGGAGATGGTTCAGCCTGACAATATTAAAATCACAGTTAATACGCTCAGCAATGCGCCCTTTACTTTCCATCCAGCGAGCAGTTCAACCTTCACATGTTTGAACCTGCTGTTTGGTGTGTGCAGTCCTCTCAGCGCTGCTTATTTGTCTCCTTTTTAAAATGTCTTTTCTGGTGTCTATTTAGTTCATCATGTCCCGCTTCATTCTGTCCGCCGCTGATATGAATCTTTTTATTCAGTATTTTTTCTTCTTCTCAGCGAGTCCTTTGACTACCAGTTCGGTGCTGTCATTCTGCGACTGAAAGAAGGACTGGATGTGTCCCACATCCAGGGACAAGGTATCTAACGCATGCATTCACACACTACATGCTTCCAGAGAAGGGTCACATAGAAAAGAGTCAAAGTTTATAATGACAACATGAACAACTGAAAACCACACGTCCATAAAGTTCCCAACCTTTATGGGTGTGACACTAAACAGCTGAAGTGTGTTTTTCATGAGTGACGGGTTACAGCAGAGGTCGGTAGGGGTCAAGCTCCAAAAAATGCTGGATCCTACATTTCCCATTATGCAACTTGACAGTATCTCTTGTTGATTTCATCAGTGTGAGCTCAGTCTGGGCTTAGAAACACATTTATAACAAACATAAAAAATTGGTCAGTGCGATGAATGAAATTACTGCTTCAGCACCTGTGAGACAGAGCGGGCCGCAACAGCAAAAACACAACAAAAAGAACTTTGAGTTCTTTGAATGCGAGAAGGAGGCGAAGATCACGTATGCACTTCTCTCTCTCCCCCAGGGGGAGAACAGTACGTATAAACATTCATAAATGAATACACTAAATCACACATCCTGTTGTACAACCCACGAGTGTCTGTGCAGCAGTAAGAGCAGTCACCTAATGATCTGTAACTGGATGTGTGTCTGCAGGGCTCTGTCTCAGTCTGTGGGACGCTCAGTGTTTTAGTGAGCGAGTCTGCATCACAGGGAATCTAAGAATGGACTACTGGCCTACAACAAACCCATAAATAGTATCTCACTGTAGTTTTAATACTGGTTTAACTTTAAACCATTTTATCAATTCATAGTTTTAATAATACAGTAGCTGGTTTTAGGAGGTGCTATACTATACATGCACCAGTGCATATGTTAATTGACTGGCTAAAACACAGGCTATCAAAATCCGATCCTTTCTTCACTGTACTGTAGTACTCAACCTGCTAGTGAGGCAGCGCGGCTCTGCTTTACCACAGCCGGCTCCGCGGTGCAGCATCTCACTGCATCGTGGATATCGTGTGTGTGAATAGGAAACATGATTTGGCAGCACTGGTAAGCGACTCAAAATGCATGGATTCACTAAACTCCTGCGCTGATAATCATTAGCTAAGAGCAGCGTACCAACATCATGCGGGCTAGCAGTGACCCTCACTTTCACCAGTTAGAATGACTCTGCTGTGTTCACTCTGTGAGCATCTGGATATAGAAACCAGATGATCATGGTTTGTTGTCTGGTTAAAGGAATACTTCAAGGTAACAGATTGAGTCATTGATGTACAAAATGATCATCTTAGGAATGAATTCCAGAAGGGAACTTTTTTCTCTCACACCTCTACGGTGAACGAAGAATAAAAAAAAAACAGAAAGAAAGTCTTGATGACTTGAGGTAAATCAAAATATTGTTTTACAAACTCTCACACAACTTGTTTAACGTTATAATAATAATAATAAGTGTCATTTACCCAGTGGTGTGCTCGCTGCTTCCCAAACGCATGCATCGTCCCTAAAACCTTCCTACTCGCAGCACGTCTGTAACACCAATGTCCAGTTGCATGTTTCTGTAGTTCCAACAACTCCAACAGAGTGAGACATCCTCTCTCTCACGTCACGGCTATGTGGCAGATACATAATCATCATTTAGGTAAATAGAAGTATCAGATCAGACATGGGCCGGTATCCAATATTACAGGAAACAACAAACAACTTGATTGGTACATCCCTAATTGAGTTGCATTTTGGGAAATGTAGGAGCCTGCGGTGTTTGAGTCATCGAGACTTCTGGAAGTGGAATGTTAAATCACTGGAGTTGCCCTTTAATTCAAAAGAGCTGCTGATTATTTATATCGCTTAAGGTTTCCTGTGTGCTGATTGATCATCTCTACAAGTGTCTGATTTCTAATTGTTTGCTTGTTTGGTTTTTTCTCACCCCCACACTCACTCACTCACTACTTCCCACCATCTTATTTTGCCTCTCCTTGTCTTATTTCCTCCCAGATGAGTTGCTGTCCTCCCAGGAGAAGTCCTCGGGGATGAAAGACGTGATCGTGTCCATAGATACCAGCAAAGACTCTGACGCAGACTCCTCCAAGCCGTCGTCCAAGGCCACCAGCCTCCAGAACAGTCCGGCTATGCAGAAAGGTCAGCCTGCCTCAGTGTATACACACACACACACACACACACACACATAAATATATGTATATCATTTATAATATAATAAAGCACTCATATGCCGTGTGTTTATGTTACTCAAACACCAGTTTAGGTCATGAATGAGGAAGTAGAGTTGGGTGATATGTTTACATTTTCTAACAGGCCCCCGTCAGCCCAAGATCCGGCGATTGCCAAAATATTCATGCAGGTGGTTCTGGTCTGGGTTAGTCTTTCCCGTGTTTCTACAACAATCACCAACTCTGGTTTTTTTTTAGATGTGAAAATATGCTGACCCTACACCCTTACTGTCTCTCCGGCGGCTGAGCGGCTCTCGTTCTACCGCGGCAGAATGTGAAAGTCGCAAAATAATACAACAAACATCGCCCTAACAAACGCCCCAAAAAACCTACCGACTATGAACTGAACCAATCGCCAATGGCAGATATAGTCGGCCAGTCCTAAGAGGAAGGCTTATCATCCAGGAAACCAGTTTAACACTACTCTCAGAGACCCCTCTTAATCCATCAATGGCTTCCTTTATTGTGCCTCTACACACAAACATACACACCCACACACACACACAACCACACTGCCCTGACAGGAAGTCGCCTCAGTGACCCATGACTCCAGTCGTCCCACTGGGCCCAGTTTGTTAGTCCAGAGAGAGAGAGAGAGAGAGAGACTCACAACGCTGAGCCAGCAAACAAAGGAAGTGTTCCCAGATTGGAGCACCAGGCGTCATCGGGTCTTGATTCAGTTCGATGATTTGGTGTTGATATTTATAGTTTCTGAAGCTCCAAAGCCCTGTACTGCTGCATGCAGGCCAAAATTAAATCCGTACATTTGAGTTTCGGTAACAATATTAAATCTGTAAAACAAACCGCCCTAACAAAATACCATTTCTATCACTCTACTCATCAAAGTCACAGCTGAGACGTGTTTCTGTTCAGCTCCACTTCCATGTTTACTAGTTATTTGATCAATTGTTTTCCACGGCACTCATCCCATAAATACCACAACATCGCTGAGTCATCTGAACAGAAATACCAATTGTAATTGCTTCTGCATGTTTGTTTTTATCACATCACTGTCATGCTGAACCAGCTGAATACTGTCTTTGTGATGTAGGAATAGGCATGTATGTGTATGTTGGTAGTGGTAATTAATGAAGGGGCCACACACATTGTGAACATGCTGGACTGGTGAAGGGAAGATGAATGCCTTGATTTGGGTAATCCTCTTAGTCCCAGCCTGAGCTCCGACTGTACCTGGGCCCTCATTAAGTCGCCCCTCATCAGTCTGCCTCTCCTCACTGTGTGGCACTTTCATTGTGATCCAAGCCGTGTCTTTGAGAATTAGAACTGATTCCCTTCACATGTCTGAGTGCGTACCAAAATGAACCAGTTTGATTTATCTAGAGGGTCCAGAAATGAGAGAGAGCAAGTTGAACTCTTTGTTTAAGTCCCTGCCGGCCTTCTGGTTTTCCATGACCCTCAGTAGCCTGTTGGCATGAAGCATTATAACTGTACACTTTCTGTTGTACTCAACTTCATGTGGAGTCCTGAGCCAGAAACCTTGGTTCTAAGCTGATGGCACATCAAATCAACATTTTACCTCAATTCTTCGTTGTTGTTTTTTTTCGTTTCCCAGATGAGGACGAGGACGGCAAAGCTACGACTCAGCCCCTGTTGAAAAAAGGCAGGAGATCCATTTTATTGTGTTGCCTTAAAACCTCTCTTTCTTTCTTTCTTTCTCTGCTTTGTTTTTTTTAATCTTTATCCCCGTCCATCCGTCTTTCTATCACCTCATTTCTCACTGTATATTTAGAGTTGCTCTTGTATTAACACACATTCCCGCTCCCTGCTGTCTCTTGTCTCGTGTCTCTGGCCCGCTGGCTTTGGGGAATAACCTTTAGTCTTTTCCTCTCTTTCTCCTGCTCTCCTGTTAACAGCCGCCAGCTTGTAGCTCAAGCCCAGTCTCTGAAGCTGTGCTGTGTGATAGTGCCTTTAACTCAATCCAAGTCTTGAGTATTTAATGTTGTGAGCGTGTGCCAACATTTCAATTTCCTCCTCCTGTCTTCAGTGTCTCTTGCCTGCTGCTGCTTCTTGTCGCTCTGGAGGTGACAGTTTGTCTCTGGCTTTCTATTCCAGGATGAAAACTGCTCTCCTGTTTTCATGTCTCCAGCTCCGTCCAGCTAACCGCTGAGCTGCTCCCTCTTTCCTATTGATGGTGTTTCCCCTGTGTTCATTAATCAAACACTAAAAGAAATCACCTATACGTCAGAAGACTAGTTTCCAAAATAAAAAAACTTTATGTAACTTTTTAAAAGAACAACCCTTAAGGCCTTTACACACCGGGGGGCATGACGATGAAACAACAAGACAATGTGAAATACTCTCCTGCGATTTTATATATGTCTAAGGCTTTTATTGTGAAAGGTAAGAGCGGTGTAAGTGTATCTGGTCTGAGCTGCCTTTGCAAAGGTAGGAAGCAGTAACGAAGTTTGTTTTAGGACTAAGGAGCCTCTGTGTTATTCATAAATACGGGAGCAGCTCGACGCCGCACAACTTGATTGATTCCTTTATTCACGGTGTGAAAGCTCGTTCTGAAAGAAAGTGTCCCTTCTTCGCCTCGTAATGTTCCTGATCTGTGTGACAGTATTCATGACAAAAACCTGCGAATTAATTATACAAAAAAAAGCCTTTCTATTGGGTTTTGAATTATTGCAGAAAATATGTATAATATGTTTATCATACTTTCATGGTTTGTTCAGCAAGATAATCTTCCCAGATGAACACCACTTTATGATTTTTTTAAAACGTAAATGCAATCAACAGAAGTAAAAAAAAACTGACGTTCAAAATTAAAGTGCGGTATTTACTAAAGTATTTTATATCGTACTACAAAACGTTAAAATCTCCTCAGCTTGTGTTAACCTCAGGCCTTATGTCAGGCTTCTAACCAAAAACACACTGACTTCCAGACGAGGGAACTGGAAGTGCAAACATGTTTTTTTAGGACTCATTCCTGCAGCACTGTGTGCTCTGTTCGGTTGCAGTGTATCATGAAAGAGAAGCAGTCAGTTGTTGTACTACATGTTGTACAACAGAATGAAGACACAGCACCTGTCTTCCTCTTCCAAATGAAAAGTTCCATTCATAAAGCATAAAAGCCTTCCAGATAACACTGTTCCAGCATTACTTGGTCTGGATTAACAAGTAGCCTACGGTGGCTAATGCTGGTTAAAGTTAGCAAACTTTAGATGGATAGATATTACATAGTAACTGACATAATGACAGCATCAGTGCCCATTAACCACATTTTGCTTTAGCTTCTCATTGTTGCCGACCATTTTCCAAAGCATACTTTTCACTCTCTGTTCTGTAACTTGGAGGCAGCCGTTGTTGTCCGTTCACCTCGGCTCACCCTGAATATGAACGGGTACTGAAACAATTAGACAAACATTTATTTATTGATCGCAACTGCTGCATTTTCTCAGTAAACGGTTTGTCAATGTAAATCCAATCGATTGAGCTCTGGAAAATTGACAACTGCTCTCTGACCTGTTTTATATATTTCATTCAGTTCATAAAAAGAATATACCCAAGGTAAAAGCAGTGATGAGTCTATATGATCATCTCTTTTCAATAATAGAAAGGTGTTTTTCATACTGCCGTACCTGTGGCTGCCTGGAATCAATGTAAAAACATCCTATGAAATGTTTTTCCTGATTCTTAAAGCTGGAAATGAACAGATTGCCTCAGAGCTATGAGTCTGTGACTTCCCCCTCCTTACCTTGATGCTTTAGAAAATGTGCCGAAACAAGCAGAACTGCTGGTACTGGATGTTTTTCACTCCATAGGAAATAACAACTCCAAAATCCATACTCCTAAAAATATAGACCTGCAGGGGAAACACCGATCGCAACTGTAGAGCTGAGGTTTGATGACTATTATTGTGTGATATGTTGTTAGTGCTTACATTATCGCCAATAGTCTTACTGTCACTCAAACACAAGGCAACGTAATCCTACAGACACACTGAACAGTTAACAGTCCATGAACTACACACAGTTTGTCCCTTTGAGATGTTTGCTGTTCTACTCTCAGGACTCCTAACAGGCCAGCAAAGTCAGTAGAGTCCCTCCAGCTGACTAAATGAGCTTTTGCTGTGTTGGTGTCGTTTGTGTGCGCAGACAAGAAGAGCCCGACTGTCCCACTGAATGTGTCCGACCAGAGGCTGCTGGAGGCCAGCCAGCAGTTCCAGAAGAAACAAGGGAAGAGCACCGTGGACGTCTGGTGGCTGTTTGACGACGGAGGTAAGTCTGGGGGATTCGTCCCATGGCGAAGGTCATCAGGTTATCCATTCAGACCCAGTAGATCAAACATGTGTATATATATATATATATACAATGAGGCCAATGTTGGCTGAAAGGATCCGTGTGCATGTGATTAGATTGTATGATAATCAATATTGCTGTTGAAGACTCCCCCCCACGGCTTCAGCCATTAATGCACGACAGACTTTAATGTTTTAGATATTTATTATTTTAAAAAACAAAATCTCCAATGCATTATCTGGCGATGAGGAAATGTGTGCTAAACCTTTTTAGTTCTGAGCAGGCAGGTACATCGGCCTTCCCTTCTCCAAACTATCGTCATTTAATTTATATCTAATTCATAAAGCCACTAACACGGTCAAGCTCTATTTGGACAGCCGCTGTCAACAGGTCGGCACAGAGGCACGGAGCTCTGGAAGCAGTGAAGACGGCAAATCAATCCCCCCAGCTGTTAGGAAGATCAAATCTATTAGTGAGGCGTTGATCAGTGGAGCTGAAGGAGCCAATATGTTGACGTGACTCATTCTTTACTGGCACAATGATGCTTGGCGTCTCGCTGTCAGCCCAGCGGGGTGTAAAGATGTGAACAACCAGAGGCATGACTCGTGTTCAAGACACTGTGGCATGTGACACATGCTCATCGCCGTCACGTCAGCTGCTCCTATGCTCGGACTAAGCTGTCGTTTCAGAGTCCAGTGATCTCGCTCTGGATGACAATGTCTGTATTCTCTACCTTTGAACATCCACCAAGTGGGAGCCAGCAGGTGTTTAGTGTTGACGTGACCGAAGCTTCGTGCTGAGAAGCCGTTTGATGTGTCCCCTCCAGGTCTGACCCTGCTGATCCCCTACCTGCTGACCAACAAGAAGAGGTGGAAGGACTGCAAGATCCGCGTCTTCATTGGAGGCAAGATCAACAGGATCGACCATGACCGCCGAGCGTAAGTACTGCGACTCCTCCCTATCCGCTTTGTCATCCGCTGAAGGTTAACATGAGTAGATGGTATGATATTATAGTACATTTACCAACAGCAACATGTACCACACCTGCTGGTAAAAATGAACTCTTATTGAGTCTTTTGAGATTATTACATAAATAAATAATCATAATGGAATTATTAAAAAATATTTATTATTACCAAACTTTAAAAAAATATAATTTTGGCATACCCTGTGATAGCCCTAGTGCGTATGATTATAGATGAATGCCGTTACTTACTTTTATTCTGCCCATCATGTACACACACACATGCTTTCCTTTCAGCACCACTCTCCCAGCTGGACCAACACTGACACTGGGTTTGTCTGCAGAACTACAGAAGCTGTATGTTCTGTGGATGTCTGTTCACATGTCAGCCATAAAGTGTCCTGTGAATGCACATTTTCACTGGACAACTGTCAGCATGAATAAGATCACTCATGTTTGAAATGTGGTGCAAATGTACATCTCACTAGGAAAATGTGAACATTTCATGTCACGACAAAACAATCACGATTCACTCTTTTATCCTGACAATCATCAAAATATGCTAAAGACTAAAATGGCACTCGAACATACTGGATTCACTACTTTACATTTTGTTAAGAGTCAAATATGTTGTATTGCATCACAGATGGGACAAACATATTTTTCTGCGATCATCCTATATCCTATAATCTTAAATTGGGTAAATCATAAGCCCCCCCTACCCAAAAACTCGACAGTGAAATCACTTCAAATGTTACATTAATGTGCTACAATATCATTACAGCTGAATTTATTGCTGTAAGGAGAGTCCATTGGTAGTCTCCAAGTACCGTTGCGGAACAAAACGAATAGACTTATTCAAATCCAAGCAGCGGATGGTGCGACCAGTGTTTTACGGTGCTGCTGTCTGGTCCGTCCTGCACGTCAGTGTCCTGTTTTCACGCCGTGCCGTTAATGGTTCTACATTAGTTCCTCACTGTGTGAGAAACTAATGGACTTGTGCTGTGTGAAAAGCGTCAAATGCGTTACTTCACGGACTCGGTTCCAGTTTAGTTGCCTTTACTTCCTGTATGTTTAGTTGACAGCAAGTTTCAAGTGTCTGCACACTGAACTGTGTAGTGGATTGAAGTGAACTGAGACTACTTGTCTGCATTTATAATCATTGTGGAAAGTGGTGAAAACCCAGAAAGCCTACCAGTATGGTCCTTTTTTACAGGAGGCTGCAAAATAGACCAACTAAGTAGTGGAGCCATCTGTTTGGACCAACAACACATCAAGTGAACATCCTGTCTGCTTTGTGGTTGTATTCCCTCTGGATTAAGTCCTAATCCGAAGATAGTATGCAACCACAAGCTGTCATTTCCTTGTTATTGTGCGGAGAAGCTTTTCCCATCAAGTCTCTTTACTGTTAACAATCTATGTTTATTGATGTTACAGTAAAAGTTAACCCTTTTAGAAATAGCCATCTTTCAGTGAATAAGAATATTGATGTCAATCTTATCTCATGAGATGGTAAACTTAGCTTAGCATGAAACGACTAGCCTGCCTCTGTCCGAAGTTTAAAAACGAACCCTACCAACACTGCTGGAGCTCTATGATTAACATGCAGTATCTTGTATGTTTAATCTGTGAATGAACAGAAATGTCAGAGTTACCATTTGTGGTTTTAGGTTGAGTTACCAGCTGGAACTAGTTTTTGACCCACAACAGTATATCCATCCGCCCAGTATTTCTGTGCATTGCTCCAGCTATAGCATGAGTTACCAGATATATACAGCCGGTGAGCACTGTTATTCAGCTCTGTGCATGCACAATGGTTCCAAACCTGACAACCTCACTGCTTCAGGAAGCTGCACAAATCTGGCTGCTGTTCGCCAAGAAATGGGTCCATCAAAACCACAAATGATGGTTAGTCAGTCAGCTTTAGAGGAGTTGATCAGTATCTAACTATAACAAGGAATCCTTCATGTCCGTCTGTCTGTCTGCATGTGGGTGTGTCCTTCACATATCTTGAGAACCGCTCATCCGATCTATTTCACACTTAGCGGAAGTGTTGCTGGGAACTCAAGGTGTTGAATTTGGTGCAATTTGGAAACGCGATACGTTCAATATTAATAAACTAATTTTAGAATGTTATGCCTTTATAAATCTGGACCTTTTACCCCAGCACTTGCTACTTAGTTTGTCAATGAACTTAGTCAGCATCTGTACTTAGATCAGCTAATGTTAGCCAGCATTATTTCTGTCGAAACATCCTCAATATGGAGATCAAACCGTGAACGTTGGTGAGAAATGATCCTCCTAAAGCCGTAAAAGAAAAGAGCAGGGAGCAGCAGGTGAGTGATAGCCAATTTGTATCGCTGTCACGCTAGCTAATAATAAAGGCTACAGATGACTAGCATGAATCACTAAAGGTAATGTATCATTCGGCCACGTCCTGTACAGGTGCTGGTCATATAATTAGAATATCATCAAAAAGTTGATTTATTTCACTAATTCCATTCAAAAAGTGAAACTTGTCTATTATATTCATTCATTACACACAGACTGATATATTTCAAATGTTTATTTCTTTTCATTTTGATGATTATAACTGACAACTAAGGAAAATCCCAAATTCAGTATCTCAGAAAATTTGAATATTACTTAAGACCAATACAAAGAAAGGATTTTTAGAAATCTTGGCCAACTGAAAAGTATGAACATGAAAAGTATGAGCATGTACAGCACTCAATACTTAGTTGGGGCTCCTTTTGCCTGGATTACTGCAGCAATGCGGCGTGGCATGGAGTCGATCAGTCTGTGGCACTGCTCAGGTGTTATGAGAGCCCAGGTTGCTCTGATAGTGGCCTTCAGCTCTTCTGCATTGTTGGGTCTGGCATTTCGCATCATCCTCTTCACAATACCCCATAGATCGTCTATCGCCAATTAAGAACAGGGATAACATGGTCCTTAAACCAGGTACTGGTTGCTTTGGCACTGTGTGCAGGTGCCAAGTCCTGTTGGAAAATGAAATCTGCATCTCCATCAAGTTGGTCAGCAGCAGGAAGCATGAAGCGCTCTAAAACTTCCTGGTATACGGCTGCGTTGACCTTGGACCTCAGAAAACACAGTGGACCAACACCAGCAGATGACATGGCACCCCAAACCATCACTGACTGTGGGAACTTTACACTGGACCTCAAGCAACGTGGATTGTGTGTCTCTCCTCTCTTCCTCCAGACTCTGGGACCCTGATTTCCAAAGGAAATGCAAAATTTACTTTCATCAGAGAACATAATTTTGGACCGCTCAGCAGCAGTCCAGTCCTTTTTGTCTTTAGCCCAGGTGAGACGCTTCTGACGCTGTCTGTTGTTCAAGAGTGGCTTGACACAAGGAATGCGACAGCTGAAACCCATGTCTTGCATACGTCTGTGCGTAGTGGTTCTTGAAGCACTGACTCCAGCTGCAGTCCACTCTTTCTGAATCTCCCCCACATTTTTGAATCGGTTTTGTTTCACAATCCTCTCCAGGGTGCGGTTATCCCGATTGCTTGTACACTTTTTTCTACCACATCTTTTCCTTCCCTTCGCCTCTCTATTAATGTGCTTGGACACAGAGCTCTGTGAACAGCCAGCCTCTTTTGCAATGACCTTTTGTGTCTTGCCCTCCTTGTGCAAGGTGTCAATGGTCGTCTTTTGGACAACTGTCAAGTCAGCAGTCTTCCCCATGATTGTGTACCCTACAGAACTAGACTGAGAGACCATTTAAAGGCCTTTGCAGGTGTTTTGAGTTAATTAGCTGATTAGAGTGTGGCACCAGGTCTCTTCAATATTGAACCTTTTCACAATATTCTAATATTCTGAGATACTGAATTTGGGATTTTCCTTAGTTGTCAGTTATAATCATCAAAATTAAAAGAAATAAACATTTGAAATATATCAGTCTGTGTGTAATGAATGAATATAATAGACAAGTTTCACTTTTTGAATGGAATTAGTGAAATAAATCAACTTTTTGATGATATTCTAATTATATGACCAGCACCTGTATATACACCGACCTCTTACAGACCATACCATTGAGTCCAGCCAGTTCTAATCATAGCCATTATTAATACATTGATCATGTTATAACTGCAGTATTATCAGTGATAATAGGTTGGACCTGCCGTGTTTGGTTGTCTCTTGTGTTGAGCTATATGCTGCTGACAGAGATGTGATCTGTTTGGAGACCAATCACAGGCCAGGCTAGCTGTCTCCCTGCTTCCAGTCTTTATGCTAAGCTAGGCTAACCATGTCCTGACTCCAGCTCTGAATTTAAAACACAAGCTTAATATCCATAATCTCATCTGACTCCTTGAAAGATGTAAAAGGATGTCATTTTTCCAGTAGGCATGTCTCCCCCCCTCCCCCACACCCCCACCCCTGTCTGTGTCTCTCATTGTCCCCTACAGCTGCCTCCTACCTCCTGTTGTTGGATAAAATTAGCTTGGTGCTAGCAGCCGAGCCTTTTATCTCTGTGCGAGTGCACAGCTCTACGTGCACTTTGACATCCCCTTTGTATTTGTTTGACCATTTCAACCAATGAATGACACTTTAATTACATTTTTTTTTTTTTTTTTTTACCAATAGGAAAGTAGTTGCAGTATATATTTGATAAAAATCTATTTTTATAATTTTCCCCCTCATGATTTGTGATTGTACTTTCCTGTCTTCTTTTAGTTCATTCACTTCAGGGTCACATCAAAAACATTATTTACCTCTGCAGAACTCACTTTCAATACTTTTCATAGTGAATTGGAAAACGTATATGTATTTTATTTGGCTGCAAAGCACACATTTGAGGTTATAAAATAAGTGTTATCAGCTTCTTTGAAGTCGAAGCTAAAGGAAATGAATGGCATACAAATAATGCCACAGTGCTCCCAGTAAAGCCTGTCCCACCTGCCTCCACCCTCATTTAAAGCCTTCAGGATGACTCAGCGCTTTATCTCTGTCCACACTACCTTGGATTGAAAATGTCTTGCAGCTGGTTTCCAGTATTTTTCTCAAAGCTCTCTTTTTTTTGCTTTTCCCGTGCAGGATGGCCACTCTGCTGAGCAAGTTCAGGATAGACTTCTCAGACATCACCGTGCTGGGAGACATAAACACCAAGCCCAAGAAGGAGCAGTAAGTCTTCAACCATCTTCACAACCATTCTTCAGAAGTAACGTTTTTACTCCACTAGTAGAAGCCACTGTAACTGATTAGTGAATGAAATCAAACTTCTTCATAATTCTTTTGTACTGATGGGATTAGTGCTGTGGACCTGAACATTATATTATTTACGTGTATCAAGGAAGCAGGTTAGCATTGAAGAAGTGTTGTGTTAGCATTATTCTCAGAGCAGGGGGACATTAGTGATGAAGACTCGTCTCCAGTGAAGGCTGCTTCTCTCTGTTGACCTCGACCAGTAGAACAAAATCTGCTCGACTCACACAACCTCCCCAGTTTCATTTGGAAGTGAAAACAAATGTAAAAATACTTAAATGTCCATTATCATTTTCCATCACATTGTCAAATTGGGTGTATGCACATCTACGTTAAGTAGGGGGGGTCAAAGTTTAACCTGGAAGTAGCTATGGAAGATTGAATGGGTGTATTTTTACACCCATTCATGGTATTCAATTCCAAAAAAGTCATTTTTATAACGTGGTTAATACAGTTTTTGGAAGCTTCTTTGTCATTAGCCGTGTTTCCATTCGCATATTTCAGAGTATTTTGAAGTATCACATTAGAAAAGCTGTGTGCAAATGTCAAAATTTGATTGAACTTCCTCAATTGCACAAAAACGTTTTTACACTCCATTCAGGTGTTTTTTACCTTTGATGAAAAAGAGTTGATGTGCTAAATGGGATATGGAGACGGCTTCGGCGAACAAATTCCTGAATATTCCAAGAAAGCAAGAATGTTTGTTTTTGTCTCCGGACGTCGGTAGAATCAGACAATCGGACCAATGAGCTCAGGTTACATCAGTCTGCTTTGAACAGAAAACGATCATATTTAGATGACATTAGAAAGGGTTGACTGGTATTCTCCACATTGTTCATGTGGATCCATAACAGTTTTGCTTCATCTTTTTGCTGTAACTTTAAGTAATCATTCCGATTACAATTTTATTTGCAATGAGGGATTATTTACTAACATTTCAGCTCTTTCAGTCTAACCTTAAAATAACAGGGACTGGACTGGACCTGGCAGTCTTTGTATCGATAGCGCCGTCATAATTGATAAAAACGACAGAACCACAGAAATACGACTCAAGTTACCGGGTTAGGCTTTTAATCTCTGTTTGATTTGACCTTTTAATTTATTAGACTGAACCACTGAAACCTGTTCAGTTCTATCTCATCTTCTGTTGTCGCATAAAAACAAACTAAATAATTGAGTGAGCACAATCTAAGTGTGTTCTTTAAGGCTGGCATGAACTAACATGAGGCTGTCGCTGTGCAGCGTGTCGGCCTTCGAGGAGATGATCGAGCCGTATCGGCTGAAGGAAGACGACATGGAGCAGGAGGCGGCCGAGAGGCTGAAGGACAGCGAGCCCTGGAGGATCACCGACAACGAGCTGGAGCTCTACCGCGCCAAGGTCAGCACCTTTCTTTTCATTTCAGGAGTCTAAAGACTTTGTCCATGCTGAGCAAAGTTCTGAATGATTACATCATCTCATAAAAGAAGCAGTCAGCGGAGTGAGAAACCTCGGGTTTGTTTTAGGTTCTGACTTTGATTTTAAAGCTCATTTTAATTTGTTGACCATTTAATCGTTTGCGCAGTACAGCGCTGATGAGGCCTCTGCTGAGCCAGAAAGATGCAGAAAAGCTTGTTCATGCTCTAGTTTCTAGTCGACTACTGTAACACTTTGTTTACTGGCCTAAGCTACAGTCCATTCAGAGTGCTGCTGCCAGGGTTTCTATCAAAAAACTCAAATGAGTGACGATAGAACTCCTGTTTTATGCAACTGACACAGGCTCCCTGTAGCCACGCCCCCTTTTATATCACAGACTGATCCTGCAGGAACCCTAAGATCTTCACAGCTGCCCTTTAAACTGTTCTCAAAGTCACCACAGGAACCTCTGATTCTACTTCCAGCCACTGCGCTCTCAACACTTTCAAATGTATGACTTGCTGACTCACTGGACAGTTTTAAACAACGAATCAAAGCGCATCGTTTTAATATTGCCTATAATTAGCTGCTGTCTGTTTTACATCTTATATGATTTTTTTGGTAATCATATAATATTTAAATGTTCTCCCTTCCTCTTCCTCTTCGTGTCTGCTTTTTAAACTGCTGAATTGTAAAGCATTTGTCCTGCATCCTGTGCCTGAAAGTTGTTACATCAAATTCATTCTTACTAATCCACTGCAGCCCGATGTGGCCGGCTCTACACACAGAGTAGACGGGCCGCTGTGGCTCTGAGTCGGTGCTGCAGCGGCTCGTGATGGTTGTCTGGTAAGCTGATACCTGAATGTTTCAACCTGTACCTCTGTTTGTTTTGCTCCTAAGACTAATCGTCAGATCAGACTCAACGAGCTGCTGAAGGAGCACTCAAGCACAGCCAACCTCATCGTCATGTAAGCTGCTGCTCTCTCTCTGTGTGTGTGTGTGTGTGTGTGTTTATATGAATAACACAGGTGGCCTTAGTTATAGTAATAGTTTCCATAACAGTAGTTAAGCTCTGCTGACGTTTCTTTTAAAAAATAATAATTAGTCACCTCAGGAATGCAGGTTTACATATGCAAGTGTTTTCTCTTTCTTCGCATAACTGTCATTTTCTGTGTGAAGAATTGAGTGTGACCCCATAACATGTCTGAAAGCCTCCACCACCATCCATCAGCTTTGCCTTGCAAACTACAGTCCCCTCAATCATTTCAATGACACCACTGCATTTGCACAAAAGGCCTAAAAAAAAAAGGTAGATGCCTGTAGCTCATCCTCGGGTTTCTACATTTCACCTGGCAAAATGAAAGGATTGTGACCATGATAACTTCCAGAGCAGTAAAATCCTGTCTCATTTCAAAACCTCCCATTGGCGTACTGGGCACAGTAAAAACAGCTGCTCAAATATGTAAGTGTGCATTCACACCTGAACCACTCTGCCATTACGACCCTCACTGTGGTCAAATCTGTTCATCAGGATTTAAGAACTCTGCTGCCACCTTCTGTCTGCAGTTATCAAGTGCACCCAACACTTTTACTGCCACACCATCACTCTGGTAACCTGGCTGCAACCCTGTCTAATGAGACCAGAGGCATCTGTGGGTTCATCTGGGCCAGACCAAGGGGAGAAAATTATACATCGTTGTGTTCTGGTCCGGTTCCTGTTCACACCGACTTCTTACAAGAGGAGTAAACTTGACGTTATACAGACTGACAGGGGACTTGTTGATTGGACACACTTTTTAATGGACGTGATGAACTGACAAAGTCGGATACAACCAGTGGCGGGCCGTGCATTTTATACCTGGGCCTTCAGTGCTGTCCTACTACAGTTCAACCACCTCCTAATAACCTCATGATGGCGCCACAGCTACGGGTTATTTGTTTCTAGGGGTGTAACAATACACGTATTCGTATTAAACCGTTCGGTACGAGGCTTACGAACCGAACAATACGTTTGAATAATACTAGTGCATTTGGAAAATGCAGAAGCTTAACTTGTGGGAAATATAATATTTTCGGTGGAGCCACTGTGCTCAACCTGGCAACCCACCCAACGGGCTGTCTGACACGCCCACCACGGAAGAAAAACATTGCACTCTGGTGATGCACATGTGTTCTGGGAGGCTATGCTAAACTAGCTTAGCAGGAAAACAACAGCAGCACACAAGCTACAAACTCCCCGCAGCGTTTAGCTGTTCCCTACTGACTCTTACCAACAAGTTGCGAGAACCATTGGAGGTCGGTGCCCCACCTCAACCGTCAGAGGTCGGTGCCCAACCGTTGCTGGTTAATGCCTAAAATCAACCGTTAGTACTAGTACCAATGAATTAAAACAAAAGCAGCCCTGCTAACAATCGCCTCCCCTCTTTGTCTTGCAGGAGTCTGCCGCTGGCCAGGAAGGGCGCGGTGTCCAGCGCTCTGTACATGGCCTGGCTGGAGGTGTTGTCCAAGGACCTGCCTCCCATCCTCCTGGTGCGCGGCAACCACCAGAGTGTCCTCACCTTCTACTCTTAAATACACACGGAGAACAAAAGTGTTTAAGTCTCACATCCCTTCTGCTGCCTCTGGGAGCAGACACACACACACATCCCAGCTCCAGTCCAGACCTAAGGTGCACCACATACACTCCAGAGACGGTAAAAAAACACAGCCACTGATGGAAACAACGCTGGTAATATGAATAAAAGTGAAGGAAGTGATATTGGTTGGAGATGTGTAAAAGCGTGGAGGGTGGGGGGTTGTAAGGTTGCCCACTCTGCTCCTTTCTTTCTATTTATTCCAAGATGTCTGGGTTTTTTCTCTTGTAGCTCTAGTTTCTCTATTTCCTTATGACATTTTTTCATTTTTGACAAAGTTGATTGCTCTCAGGATCCAAAGCAGTCACGCACGATGTTCTCATTGTCGTTCTCACAATATGGAGTATCTTGATGTCATACTCGTCACGTTAATTTGACCTTTTTCTTTTCTTTTTTTGTGATGCAGCAATAATCACCCTGTTGTTATCGTTAAACTTTGGGAGAGAACCGTGCAGAATGCTTTGCAACACCCTCTAAAGCCTTATGGATGTGCCTTCCAGTTGAATCAGATGAAATAATTATAATCTATCCAGATTGACAATATTACCTATTATATTAGTGGATACTAGTTAGTTTTATTGAGTTTTAAATGTGACTCCTTCTTAGTTGGAGCATTGTATTTATGCGAGTGGATTGCATGGATTTAATGAAGGGTGTCCACTTGATTGCATGAAGACTTTCTGTCATTTCTCTTTTCACCCTAATCAATAAGTTTATTTCGGGCCATAGCGGTTTTTCATTATTTTTTATTCACCTTTTGAGTCTTCCTTTTAAAGCTGTTGAATATTTACGATAGCCTCAGCTATTCGACACATGACGCAGTTTGTCTTTTAGGCGCCGTGCCTAAAAATGTTATGGGTCTGAAATTTAAGATCTTGTTTGTGAACGTAGTTTTCCCACCAGCCTCGGCAGGTGGAGACACTCTGCTGACTGACTGAATGAATGAAGTCTCTTTTTTTTTTTTTTTTTTTTGCAACTTGTGTGTTTCTGTGACCACATGTACGGTTCTTCCCCTGAGTAAGAAACTGCTCTACCCAATAAGCTAGCTAAAACCTTGCCTTAACGCTAGAACTAACGATTGTCACGAGTTCCTTTTCTCTTATAAGCCATACTGGCTGGACAGTTTGTGGGTAAATGCAGATAGCGACCCGCTGGTTACATGTCACGAGAAGTGTTTCAGCACAGTTGTTCTTCTTTACTGTATACGCATCCTTATTTCCTTCCCGTAGTCAACCTGCAATTAGTCTGTTACATCGCTTGCTGTGTGCTGCTGGCAGATAGTAATGGGCACCACTTTGCCAGAGTTGGTGCCACAGCAGACTTGTTGCTTGTTTGCCATCTGCTGGTCTCCCGTTCCTACGAAGCCTTTGATGGGCAGAGAGAGCGACCGACACACGAGCTTCACACTGGAACACTTGCTGGCAGGAAGAATGTGACTTTAGATTGTGTCATGGCTGAGTGAACATATACCTCTATGCATATGAGCTTGTGTTGCGAAATTCCTTGTAATAAAAGTCCATGTCCATGTGAACGGATCTACTCGCCTCAGTTCATGTAAAGGGGACGTTAGGCACCGGCTTGTAGCCTTTTTAAGGGCACCACGGCTCCAAGAAAGGCCATGTCGACCATTTACTATTTCAAATGGCTCAACGGTATCTCCCTCTCCTACCATCGTCATATAGAGATTATTGTTTTGAACAGTTAGTGTGGAATATTTTCAGATGACAACACAGCTCTGACATCGTCGTGCCAAATTTGAACGTACAAAATGGCAACTGCTACTTTTTGGAGGTCTAAAGTTGTATTTATTCCAAAAGTGCATTCAGAATGAATGTAAAGTGAAATTTAGAAATCCAAACATTGCTTATAAAATCAGTTCAAAGGAGCACTCGCCCACAGTCCAAATATGGTCACTTCCGCTCACTGGTTGCAAAAACCAAGATGGTGATGGCCAAAATGCAGAATTTAAGGCTTCTAATCCGTAGTCTACAAAGCAATGATTAATGCTTATTTCCAATTCATGATAATAGAGAGACAACTAAAAAAGAAGTTGTCTTTAGAAAATACGGAATGAACAGGAAGTTGCTATTTAGTTTGGTAATCAGATTTGCTAGCTAGCTCACATTGAACGGTAAAGACCAGTAAACAGACATCAGATAATTGAAACAGTTGAGCGATATTATTTGCGTTATTTAATGATTCGTTGTCAGTCTGAACACACCTTGAGGTTAGTGGTGCACATAAATGAGTGTAGCCCTGCAGAATGAATACTTCCATTTGATTCTGGAAGACATAAGATGTCCGAGGTATAATCAGGAAAATGTTTTGCTAAATGCAGCTCTTTTTTTTTCTTTTTTTTAAAGGAAATAAGTGCACAGCTCATGACAGCAGCTAACAGGAGAGTAAAACACAAAAGAAGAAAAGCTTTATCATGGTTCTAAGTTACAAACTGCCACAAAACTAATGGAATAAAACAGGGTTCTATTCACTTCTAATGTACTTTTATTTTTCTGCGCTTCTCCCAAAACATCTGGCTCGTTACTTTCATGTACTCTGTATGCAATTTCAAAAGAGGAGTGTGAACAAAATGCTTAGGTTAGCTGAATGTACTGTATAGTAATGAACACTCCCGCTCGGAGTTAGCGTTCCTAGTCTCCTGTTTTTCATCATGTATATTTCCTGCATCGGTTGCAGTTAGCCTTCATGCAGCTGCATCCCATCATCACTCTGTGCTTCACCTGCAGAATGTGCAGGCCGGATGTGCATACCTATGTATGTGTGTGTGATAGTTAGTAGTACATAAACACTAACTATATGTCATGCTCACCAGTGTATTAAATACAAGTTAAGTTCTTTCCAGGTATGTGAAAAGCATGCAGCGGGTGAGGAACTGTAAACCTGTTGATTGAAGGCCCAGTCAAAGACGACCCCTGGTTGAGTTATAGCACCCCCAGAACCTCCTCACAGCTCACTGTTGGTGTTGGTGGAGGTCTTTGGATAATTAGGAGGATAATTAAATGCGGTCGACCCAAACGGTCCAATCAGATCCATCCGGGTATTACACATGTTGACAAACGCGAAGTATACTCGGCCCCGACTAGGGACTAACAGTCCAGACGCCACCTCTGCTGCTTAGATTTTCTCCATTTAAAAACTTTAGGAAAGCGCAGCACTAAATCCCAGAAGTGCCACTCTTAATTGGCAGCGGCATTGCAGAGTCACAGTTCGATTGCTGTTTGCCAACATTGCATCACTTCCTGTTGGTACAAAATGGTGAAGTCCATTGATCTCTTGTGTGCTAACGACTAAAACAAGGTTCTGACCTTTGGGGGGTGCTATTGTGCACTATGACAAAGTCCAGGAGTGTGTCTTTAAACTCCATTCATTTCAGTCCTGCTGTGAAGCACTCCCTCTCCTTACTGTTACATAGCAACAATATTACACACAAGAACACGGGTTACTCTATATTTGTACATTAAAGAATCTATCTATATATATGCCTATATACACACATAAATGTATTAGTCTGACCTGGAGGGGCTCTTTGTCTTTATGTCATTTAATGAAACAAAAATACCTACTGTCCACATTTCACAACCAAATACAAGTGTTTGTGTGTGACTCCATTAATCTCCACATAGAGTCTAAAACCTGTCTGACGATGCTACTGTTCTACTGAACAAACCAAATGTCACCTGTACTCACATAGTCAGCCACCATGTCATCATTTGATATCTCCTGATCTTCCCATGTATTTTTTCTGCCAAAGCGCCCCCAGTCCCCATCTGTCGTGGGTCGCTCCATGATGATGGATGATGTACACACTGCGGACATAAACTAACCTGTAAATAAACTTCGTATTCTAATGGCATGAATTAAGAGAGTGGAAGAATTATGTCGAATTTCAATGTGGAGAAAGATATTTATTTTAGTTCAGGATTTTCTCCACATTCTCTTCTTTTTGCTCTATTTTTGGTTTTGGTTGTAAGTTAATTTGCATGTTGATATTTTTCTTTTATCGTTTCGTTGCCTTTTGATTTTAGCAAATTGTCTTTTTTCTCTTTTTTTGAGTCTGTATTTCTATCTTTTCAATGCCTTTTGGAGAAAAGACATTACGTTAAAACAATAAATAAAGCAGATCAAACCTGTTTTCACCTGCTGTCACACACGCGTGGAGGGAATCGACCCAGCCGGTTGACGCAGTAGCGTTTTGATACACTGTACTGTTAACAGTCACAGATATGCTTTTTCTAACATTTTAACATTCATGATTACCAATACTTTGTACATCTTTATTGCAATAAATCAATCAAATGAAATCAGTTCCATTGGTAGTGTCCCTTTGTGCTCTGTATACTGTATAGGTGGCTGGGGGGGGGGGGGGAAGGAGAGTGGTTACAATGTGTTTAAAGCATTGTTTTTAAATCCTAAAACAATTACGCAACATTGTTTGATTAACTTTACAATATACACAAAAATCAAGACTATTTTAAAATGAATAATAATTTGCTATGTTTGTTTTATGTGAAGTGCAAAAGCTTTTTTTTTACTTTTTTAAGTGAGATATTTTAGCTAATGAACAATAAACAGGAGATTTACAGCGGGGGGGGGGGGGGGGTTGCACTATACTATACTATACACTACTCTATACACCTCCGCTCACTCCTCTCCTTCCAAATTTGCTTTGTTACTCTGAAAAGGAGCCGCTCCCTATGTCGATATGAAGGTGCTCATGCTAAGCTAATGAAGTACAATGATTCTTAGTTTCCGGTGATTACAGACTAATGAAAACATAGTTTGGAATATTATATTCTATTTCTGCCAATAGAGCCCCAATGAAATCCTACACACTGTGCCTTTGAGGCTTAAAGATGACTTTGCATTTATTCTTATTCAATTAAATTTATTTTATTTGTATAGCCCAAAATCAAAAATTACAAATTTGCCTCAGAGAGCTTTACAATCTGTACACATGGGACATCCTCTGTCCCGGGACAAATCTACGTTTGTATTGGTTTACACATTTATCTTCTAATCTTCTTATATTATCCATATTAATCATTATTCTTGCACTTTATGATCAAACTACTTTTTAATCACCTTACATTTACAATAGCTCCATTAGCACATGGACCAGAGGTCAGTAAAAACTAGAATTTCAGTTGAGTTGAGTTGCAGTGTGTGAAGCCACTGAAACTCTTGTGTGGTTGGATAATCTTTCAAATGATTTCCAGGAGTGTGTTTGCTGCACTATGACTCTAAGTCCTGCTGGTGGTTGCTGCTTGTTCAGCCCTCTAACTATAGGCTCCACCGTCTATGATCAAATGTAGATTTTCTGGCCCAGTCATGCCAGATCTGAGGTCTAGGGGCATCCCTTTACCAACCTACTGGTGACTGTCTGGATGCCATGCCCATGTTTTTAGCATCCTCTGGATCAGAGTTTTTCCACAACATGTGAGTAAGTGTAGCGGGTCAAATTTCATGGTCAAAAGAAAAGTTCCTTTGAGGTCTAAACGGACCTCAACAGCAACCGTTTTTCTCCACTGGTCACTTCCAGGATGTTGGTGCAGATCTAGATGCCTCGATTTAGGCAAGTGGTCATTTTGCATTACAAATGGACGAATCTACAGACATAACAAACAAAGCAGTTTTACTCGTTTACGTGAAACATGTGTGGGACGGGACTTACAGGAACGATTTCTCTGCACAAGAGAGCTCCCTATACTACGACTGCAGAGGACATTTTCAGCCCAGGTTCAAACTGCACCATCTTGTCATTAAATACATTTGAGAAGTTGAAAATTGACCTCGATTTGGGTCGTGGCTTTTCATTAAACAGTGATGGTGTGTCCCGCAGCCAGACCAGTTGAGAACAACTGCCCTAGGATATGGATAACCCTAGGATATTCATGGTCCCCAGCCGTGTAGCCAAAGCATGTCCACCATGACTTTTCTAGTCATCTGTCAGAATATAATGAAAACGGAGCGATCTATTACCACCGCTTTAAGAAGAAGTGGTGGTAATAGATGCACATTGGGGTCTGATGGCAATGTCCTCATCAATCAGTTTTGCTTCTGTAGAACCACAACTGGCACTATGATTACAATAAGTACGGCACAAACAGACAAAACGATTACAGAAAAGATTTTACAAAGTCTTTTTCTCTTGTGTTCCGCTTCTTTCTTCTTCAGTAAGGAGTCAAATCCCGGTGTGTAGAGATCCTCGAGCCAAAAGTCCAGATCTCTCGGAGTCTTCTCTTCCTCCTGCAAAGAAAATTAAAATAGGCCTCGCCATCAGTTGTTCATATCTACTGATGTGCATTGCTTAGGGCCTTTGGGGCCCCTGGGGGTCAGTTGGTGTGAAGGCAGTGTAGCACCATCAACAATGTGAAATGAATCAAACAAGCTACAAAGTGTATCCCTATTCAGCTGTCCTCCATTGTGACCTTTTGGTTTCCCTCCCCCAAACAGCCATCCATCCTGTCGGTCACCCACAGCCTCTCCTCCTCTCCACAAATCACCTTTAAATAATCGGCGAGGTTCCCGTGGATTGTTTGTGTGTCGTATTCCCTGACAGTCCAGGAGGGCTTGGACTTCTTGTTGTCGGCCGCTTCCATCGCTCTCATGTCCCTGAACAGAGGGTTCCTTTTAATGTTGGACTTCAGAGTGTCTGGTGTGATGTGCTTCTCCAGGTATCTGTCCTCAAACCACACGGGAGGGGCCTCTGGGGATGGAGGAGACCAGCTCTCAGTCTTTACCCTTTGCCCCCTCTGTGAAGAGAGTGAGGCAGTGATTTGAATTCTCACCACAGCCACCACACTTTCTTTAGACGAAGAGAAGACACCGGAGACACAAATACAACGGAGCCTAAACCAGAATACATCGAATACATGATGACCATCATTTCTGCATTTTATCTGAGCTTTCCTTGCTTTTATTTTGAAAGGATTCCTGACAGTGTTAATGCTTTTATACGCTTATCCATCACCGCAGCTCAGAATGACATAAGAACTGGCTTCAGTGATTTTAAAAGCAACATTATGAGTATTGTGGTTGTTGTAGATTTCCCTTTAGAGCAATAGAGAAGTCTACCCTTCCTTCGTATTCTCTGGCCATTGGGCACCAATTCTGACTAGAACTGCACAATTCTACCACATAGGTGACCTACTTTAAGAAATTCCTGTTTTATTTTCGCTCCTCTTTGTTTTGGCTGGAAAAACAGTCTTATATTACTTTGAACTTTTACAGTGTATTACATATGGACATTACTGAATGTGCCTTCTGGACACAGGCCCAGGGGCAATCATCACATTTTCCAGCAGATATCACCGTTAGATCTCATCTCATATTATACACTCATTTATGGTTCTAATGATGTTGATTGAGAATTATTTTCACATGAACGCACTCGCACCCAGAGTCAGCAGTCAGTTCATAACCAGCTTCATGATAGCGGTTATCCAGGATCTCTGATCTGAGTATAAGAACTTTGTGATTTAGTTCATGTTGTACTTTAGTGGTGCAAATTCCCTGACACATGTGCAATGAATCAAATGAGCAGGGTTTAAGGGTAGATGGTGTGGTATGTTGTACGGACAGACTTATAGAGTTTGGACTTCCTTTCACTTCATTTTACTTTACCGCTCTAGGGCCACCCTCTCTGTTTCCTGATCTGGATTATACATCAAATATTAGACCACGCTCCGGTCCTCTGGATAAACACTGAATGCAGCACTGTCCTGTTCTCTTGTTTCAAGCTCACTATCTCCACACAGCTCCAGGTGGTGATCATGATCTCTGCTAGAAGATCATTCATGGGGACTAAACGCACATCATGAATCATGTCTTTGTGTTGGGTTGTCATGTGGAATCATTTTTTAAGGAACAAAACACAGCTTTCCATGTCAAAGGGGAGAAACAAGAGCCAAAAGCATACAGAAAGATGACACTGTGACATGTAGTCCATACCTGAGAGTAGACTCTGTTCTGCCAGTGTTTCTGACTGGACACGACTGCCCCGACCTGGAACATGCCGTGTGTGGCCGGCAGCATCCCAACGTCCAGCTGGAGGAACTTCTCCGGGTGGTTGTTGTTGGGCAGAACAGAGATGTCCATCCTGTGTTGCTCCGTCCACACTGAACGGCAGCCGGGATGGATGCACATGCACACTACAACTCGCGAGCTCTGTAATAATTCATGAAGAGCAAGATATTCATGAGCCGGTATCACTTGCAGGTGTGTGTAACCCAAACCTGACCATTAAGAGTCTGACGCTGAGAACCAACAGTGTCAGTGGACATGAGAGAGAGAGAGAGAGAGAGAGAGGTGGAGGCCCAGTGCCTTAGTTTACATGAGCAACATCTCTACCAGTCATCTGAGGACTGCGTTATGTAAAACCTGCCAGTGGTTGAAAGTAACAAAGTACATTTACTCAACTGCAAAAGCTAGGATTGGTAATTTAGAGAATCTAGCGAGAGTACAGTAGATTTTTAAAATGAACCAACCTAAAAACCCAGCCCAGTGAACTCTTTTCCAGTGAAAGGAGCACTAGCTCCAGAAGTTGCTAAATCTAGGTAGGCATGTCGGTAGCCCGTCCAATCATTTCATTCAGGCCGAATGAAATGATAAGACGGGCTTATTATAGTGCTGCGACAGCCAAAGATTCCAGATTTTTTTTCTTTTTTGTCGGAGCATTTGATTCATTGATAACTGTCAGGACATAATGAGAATTTCAAAAAAAAATATCAAAAATGTTTTTGAGGAAGATTACCAACCCTGCCTTTAAGTACAAATGTTTGCTTGACCTGATTATTTTTAAATATTGTACTTTGTACTCCACTATAATTATTTGATAGCTTTAGTAATCAATGATAAGTTTTTCATATTGGATTGACAGAAGATGTATTATTTCGATGATGGTTTAAGTCATTTTTCATGAGATATTTCATATATATTTAATGGTTCCAGCTTCTGAAGAATGAAGATTTGCTGCATTGGCGAAGGCCCTACTGAAACTGTGACGTTTATTTTTATTTATGAAAATTTTTGAGGGGCTAAAGGTGCTCAAAAACTCACCAAACTTGGCACACTCTTCAGACCTGTGGAAAGATTTGTCTCGGGCATGGGTGTATCAAAATAACTCAATAGCGCCCCCTACATGTTAGAGAGTAGTAGCTGTAAGTTTCACCTAAATCAATGAAATTTGGTATGTGTAACGAGTGGAGACGTACAAAAAAACCTCTACCGTAAACCCATCAGGAAAGAGCTATTTTGAATTCAATGTATTTTTGCTGTACTTTAATGAACTCCTACAGATTTAATCAAATCAACTTCAAATTTGTTCAATACAATCTAAAGATCAGCACTTTGGCTCATGACGTAAGTGGTTGAATAAGTTGAAAACAAAAGGCAATATTGGATCAGGGTATCATCGGTCAATCCATAAATTAATGTCACGCTTTTTTACGTATTTTTTGTTTTAAACCGAAAATTATATTTGGTCAAATTTAATCTCGGAACTCATCGATCTGACCATGATCCGAAGACATCTTCATTCATATGCATACACAACTAAGACAGCTTTTGCCTCTTGTACACGAGAGCCCCCTTTAAAGGGGGCTAGAGGGGGGCGGGGGGGTGGTGTACATGTGTACAATTCACTTTTGCGAAAGGAATAAAATAATTAAAAATAATAATAATAATACCTGTGTAACAAAGAAATTCTGGGCGAAACAACCATGGGAGCCATTTTACACACTGCAAAACACAATTATACATGAACTAAGATCATATCTGGAAGATATCTAGAAGATTTGCCACAATTTTGGCCAAAAATCGACGAACTGTGCTCTTTGAATGATCTCTCATCACGAAGCACGGATCGCACATGGCGGATGAGCACATCTAGCAGGCTCGTGATTCGACCCGGAAACGAGCAGCGGCGTCGAAATTACTCTCTTTCAAACCGTTCAAAGGTTATGGGTATACATGCCAACATTAGCCACTGGTCACAAGAAAATAAATTGGGTAAAAAAAAACTTACGTTTTGACGGTTTTGGCGATGTAAAACGGATTTATTCCAACGGATTTCGGTGCTCATGTGTCCTCCATCCTGTGCTGCATGACTGTGACTGGTATCAATGCGCGGGCGGAATGAATGGCAAAATGGCAGCCGATTCTGTGAGGTGGACCAATCCATGTAGAGAGGGGGGTTTGCCCTGCATTTTGCGATTTTTAGTCAGTAAAGAGACAAGGAGATTCTCAAACACCCCCGCATGGCTCCCGTTGGACTATCCCACATCTAAAATGGTCTCACACTTGTAAATCGGCCGATCACAGGCCTTACCAGTGTCACATACACACATTATGAGCCATTTATTGTTATGAATGACAGATATGACACATCATAACTGCTCAACATTATTGAAAATGGTGTCAAACTGCTTTATTACGATTATTGAACACTCTTAAGATAAGACAAGTGAATATATAGTTAATATTTAGTTATATAGTATATAAAATTAGAATACAGCAATGCAACTGCTGCTTCCAAAAATTAGAATTTTGCATGCCTTTGCTTGGTTTATGCTGGCTTGCTTCACTCAATCGAAGTCAAATCAGTTTTAGAGACTGTAAAACCTGTTGTGCTATGACTTTGGCTATGCCATTAACATTTTTAGGCCTTATTTCAAGTAATATTTTAGACACAAGTGCTTTTTTTCAGGCGAACCTGCAACTTTTTCAATTTGAGCTGTGCCATATGTGTATTTGTTATTAACAAGTAACATATACACAATATTTACACATATCAGCACATCTGACTAGTGTTACCTGTATTATACAATCAAACAATTATTAAAATAGACCTTGTAGTTGCAGAAATACACTCTCTTTAGTATGAGTATGCAATTTTCGAGCAGAGACCTAAAAATAGGGCTAGTGTTCAAGAGGTTAAAAATGACTTCAATAAATAATCAAAAACATTCCGATTCATTATCGCTGAGGGCAAGGAGGGCCACCAAAGATTTCTGTTTCTTCCTGATAAGAGGATAAATGCACACAACAGATCGCCCTGATGGAAATATGTTCGTCACAGTCAAACAGATGGAGGACGGAGCCAACCACAGCCTCATTGGCGGAGGTTTAAAGCGCGCTCGAGTCAGTGCTGCAGGCGTGATGGGGAGAGAGAGAGAGAGAGAGAGCGAGAGCGAGAGCGAGAGAGAGAGAGAGAGAGAGAGAGAGAGAGAGAGAGAGGGAGAGTGTGTGTGTGGGGGGCGGTTCCGGCCACGTAGATGTGGATGGTGCAGCGGGGTTGCGCAGAAATCAACCAACGATGTAGCGTAAAGGAAGAGGAGTGGAAAAGAATCCGGGGAACCTGACCAATAAGGCGGATATTGCAGCTCTACCTCTTGCACATGTCCGATGTCGTCATCGGGAAACCACTATCGCATCCCTGACACACACTATGGATCAGCAGAGGCTGGCAGTCCGGACTGATGCGGTAAGACCTGGGGCTTTTGATTCGCACTATCGCGGTGCAGGCTACGGCCACTACAGTATTTTACCTCCACTCACTGCAACCACTGCTGATTTCTGTCTCCTTTGACATCACCGCGATGGTGCTACAGATTCATCACGATATGGATTGTGCATATCTATTCTCGCGTCTGTGCACATATTAAAATGCATTTAACCATTCGGAGCTTTGCAAAAGCATGACGTTGTGTTAGCGGTCGCGTGTTCTGAGCTCAGCAGGTCCGGCTGATGACAAACGTGCTCCCGTCCTCGATCACTGACATCATCCGCATCAGGATCGTGGCTCGAGGCAGCGGTCGGGCTACTACGCAGTGTTTGCTAGCTCAGCGCGTCAATGCGACGTTCGTTCGGACTTGATGCATCGCACTGTTACGGTGTTACAGTTGTTTCTCCACCAGAGGAGACGGGCCCTCTGCACCGCAGTGTTGCGGTGTTACAGAGGTTGCACGAGCTGTTCGGATTCTGTCGCGAGGAGACCGGCAGAAAAGCCTAGCCAGATGTTGCAGAGTTGTACAGAGGCCGCAATACGTGTGCAGACAGACAGACAGACAGATACGTAGATTGATAGATAGATAATAGATAGATTATTAAAATACTAACCGTACATTAATTTACATTTGTAACTTAATCGTATAACTTTGGAAGAATTTGAAGAACTTCTTATATCAAATCTGCCTATAGGCCTGATGACAATTTTTAACTTTAATTATTGATGAGTTATCCCATTAATTGACTAAGCATTAAGCTACTGTGTCGAAAACTACTGACCAATAATCATCATCCATAACAGTCCAATCGCTTTAGTTTATAATCATGTTAAATACAAAAGTAGAAAACCATCAAGCTGGACCACATCTCTAGTATTTTTAGTACGGAATAATTTTGCTTGGTGCTTTTGCCCCAGATGGTTATAAGATAAGTTTACAACTAATCATTTCAGAACTATCTTTTTGTGATTCATTCAACACAGTGAGACCAATAGAGAGGAGCTCTTCTTCTCTTCTTCTCCGAAGCTGCAGCAGAAACCCAACACAGACCTATTGCCTACAAACATAAATTAGTGAGTCAGTCACTTAGTGATTGTTTTAGCTTTTTTCCTGTTCGTTTTCTACAGTCAATTTTCTCAAATGTTTAAATATGGGGGTGCCATGGTTGTGAACGTTAAAAAAATATGAACTCGCAAACTGTGCAACGGTGGGACAGGAAGTTTAAAGAGCACACTGAAAAATGCGTTTTATGCTATATGTGACGCACACAAAATGTATGGTCACATTTTTGTTTATTTTATAGAACGAATTTCTGTGATTTTGCTAATAGTAATAAAACTTCCTCAGAAGTGTATTTCTATCTATGCCCAGTAGGTGGCAGTGCAGCGCTGTGGTTTCGCCTCGCGGCCCTATACTTGTATGTGTGCGTGCAGCGTCTCCGCATAGCTCGAGAAGACATTGAATGAAGAAGCCACGTTTGCCTGTCTCATTATTTCCTGTTTTCTCAGGTTAGTGACTTGTAAAGTGCACCAAATATGACATATGAATTATGGACCAATGTTTAGTGAACATGTTTATAGATTACTTTGTTTCATGTAGTTGTTTAGTAGCTACGTGAGTGTTGTTTTAAGACTTACTGTCGAGTGCTAGCTAAACTCATAGCAGCCTTGCCTTACATCCCTAGTGTTTTTCAGATGTTGAATAGGATTTTGTTTTTGCTGTTTCCTGAGAGGTACATTACATAAGACTCATATGAGTACAATATCTGAAATGGAAATGTGCAGTCAATAACTTTTTTACCCACATACTTTCAGCTCAAGTAAATGCATCACAACTGGGCTTTCCTCACTAAAACCCCTCACAGGTCTTCACTCCAGCATACCAGCAGGACAGAATCTTCACTCGTTTCATTACTACTGGACAGAACTTTTTTAAAAGGAGGCCGAGTTATTCTGTTAATTAAAACCAGAAGATTGACAATTTAAGTCTTTTTTTCAATAGATTAATTAGGCGCTGCTTTTCTTGGGTCTGCCTCTGGATCTCCGGGCTAGTCCAGGTGATGTCTGTGTGCCCATCTCTACCAGTCTGGATTTTGGGTCTCGCAGTTGTTTTGGGACTTTTCTTCACTGCATTCACTTTCTGCTAATGTTGGCTCCACGAGCTCCAAATCCATTAAACCAGCCTGAATATGAAGAACATCTAAAGCCATCGATGAGTCTGTGGAGCAGATCTTCAGCCGTTTGAGCTCCTCCAGACGCTGAACTTGTGCTTGTAGCGCTTCCAGGTTCCTCTTCCTGGATGTGACCATGTGCTCGTTGAAGGCCTCTCTCTCCTCCTGAGGCACACCCAGTCGGCCCCACAGCCAGCGAATCTTCTCCCGGTGAGTCGCCTCGTTCTCCGCCTTGCGCTCCTCCAGCTGACAAACAAGCAGTTTGAGTGACGTGATATTGTCTATCGAGAGGCAAAAAGAGTCCTCATCCTCGCAGACCACGTCCTTCTCGACGCTGGTCTCGGGGACGTGGTCCAGCTCTCCCATGTCCAAGATGATCTGCCTTTTGACAAGACTCTCTTTGTTTCCTTCAGTCTTATTAGTGAGCTGGTCAAGGCTCTCTCTGAGCCTTGACCAGCTCATCATGGTTAATAGTAGGCAGATGTCCTATCCCATGAGGTTCTGGGTCTTGTGCAAGATTAAGAGCTGCCACATAAGCAATGTCTTGTTTCCCTGCAGCCTGACTACTTTCCCACATTGCAAATACAGTTTCCTTGGACAATTCTTCGGTGCATTCTGTCACATACCTGTGAATGTCCAGTGGTAGACGGGAGAGGGTGTCAGCATCAACATTGCTCTTCCCTGGTCGGTATCTGATATCAAATCGGAAGTCTGCGAAGTCTGGAAGTTCACCTACCCATCTGTGACCAATGGCGTTTAGTTTGGCCATGCTAACATGACGTATGTTAGTGGGTTATTGTCTGTGTAGATTGTGAAGTGGGGCTCATAAAACAGATAGTCCCTGAATTTCTCACAAACAGCCCATTTCAAAGCGAGGAACTCAAGCTTGCCAGAGTGAAGCCTGTAGTTCTACTCAGCTGGAGACAAAGTCCTTGAACCATAGGCGATGACTCTCAGTCTTCCTTCCTGGTGCTGGTGGAGCACTGCACTTAACCCTTGCTCTGAGGCATCAGTGTGTACGGTAAAGGGCAGGTCAAAGTCAGGGTATGCTAGTACAGGTGGGTTGATGAGCGTGTTAATGAGCTGGTGGAGGATACTTTGGTGCTCTAACGTCCACTGGACTGGGGACCTTGATGAGAGCTGGGCACCACTGCCGCGAAAACTCATGCATGAATGGGGGAAACTCCACATCAGGAATCAACTGCTGTACAGGCAGACAACGCAGCGACAACAACTCGTCCTCCCAACAAAGTACCACGCAGTGGCTTTAAAGCACCATGATGACATGGGTCACGTAGGAACTGAGAGTCCTTACCTTGGCGAGATATAGGTTATATTGGCCCTTTATGAAAAGAGACATTGAAGTTCACGTGACCAGGAGATGCCCCTGTATCAAAAATAAGAAACCTGTCACTCACATCAGAGCACCAATGGGAAGTGTCACCAGCACTTCACCACTGGAACTGGTCTCCATTGTCTACATGCATTTAGAGACGAGCAAGGGAGGTTATGAATACATCTTGGTTGTCATAGACCATTTCACCAGGTTTGCCCAAGCTTTTCCAACGAGGAACAAGTCTGGAAGAACAGCTGCCCAAAGAATCTTCAACGACTTCATTACTCACTTTCGATACCCAGCCAAGCTACATGACCAGGGCAGAGAGTTCGAATACAAACTATTCAAAACTCTACAACAACTAACCGGAATAACCCACTCCAGCACAACACCTTACCATCCTCAGGGTAACCCAGCAGAACGTCTAAATCGAATCCTGCTTCAGATGTTGAGAACCCTAGAAGAGTAATTATTGGGAAACACTGGATTAGTCATCGAAATTAAGAACTGTGCAAGTTTTCTTTTTCTATTAAGCAGCAAATGTGTTGATATTCAGCAGGTATACTCTTAAACCATGTTCACCATTTTAGTTTAGCATGCTAGCATTTGATTATTAGTACTAAACACTAGAGTACAGCTGAGGCTGAAGGGAATGTCAGTAGGTATTTCATCCTAATAAACCAAAGTACTGGACTAAATTAAAGTCAAAGGATCATCAACGTTATTGCAATGTATGCTGAGGGTACATGAAAGGCTGATTTCACAGCAATCCATCCAGTAGTTGTTGAGACATTTAAGACTAACTAACCGAGTGGCAAGGTGGCATAGTAGCGCCCACCCATGATTCACTGCTGCGAAAATAGATTTAACTATACACACAGAGCTTTCTTGTCTTTGATCAAATGTTGGATGTTTACAAGAAACATTGAGTAAGCTGGGTATTTATACCTTCTTAGACTTCATTTGAACCTTTTCAGGTTTTTGATCAGTCTACTGTCTGCACAGATGTGTCTTTGAGTCTTCCCCACACCTGCCATTCTCAGTCCTTTCTGTAGTCCTTAGAGGAGCAGCGGCTTATAGCTGCCTCGACACTGCTGCATTTAAACCCTGCCTGCAGGGTTTGGCTTCTTCGTCTCATCAACAGTAATGAATAATTAGAGCATGATGTGTATCCTCTATTTTCGTCACAGACTTTACCAACTCATAGCTCATTATACATTTGATCATGTTCTTTGTTTTGTTTCCCTCTGTTGATGCATATTTAGGCTTCTCAAAAGGAGGATAAGGGCTTACCATGTTCCTGAAGCTTTAACAGGATACTTCATGTGTTACACGCTGGTTGTAGGCCGGTTGATACATCCTATGAAAAACTGAACCGAAAAAGCAATTTAGTCCTGGAAAGGCCACCTTTTTGGAGAAGGAATATCTATAGTTACTTGTTCTTCAAGGGAGGATAAATGATTGCAGATACAGTATTAGTTGCTGGTGAATTAGGCTGCTCAGTTTACAGTAGCTGTCTCTGTATTTAGTTTTCTAGAGTACCCTATATTGACAATGTATCTTGGAGCAGTGGTGTCGTCAGCATCGGGCTTCAGGGGTTTAGCTGGCAATGTTTTTTGTCTAGCCCCAAATCTTTCAGACAAAGGGAAAAATCTATAATCATGAAATGCAAATAATACATTTTTCGACCACCCCAACCCTTGCTGCTGTGTGTGTGTGTGTGTGTGTGTGTGTGTGTAGAGAGATTGAGGGAGTGGGCGGGGCTGGTTAATGCCCTCTTGTATGCGTGCTCAGTCAGTCCATCAGTCCACGGGTACAATGCAGCTTCTGCTCGCCCACTCGCGTCAACATGCTACTAGTTAGCATAGGGTAATAGCATTGCCTGGATATGATAATTGGCCAGCTAGCTAATGTAATAGCTGCTGTAAAATGTTTAAGTAGGCCTATGTAATGCTACATTTGTTTGATAGTTGGTCAATGGTCATCTAGTGAGAGACATTTCATTTCAATGTAATTTGCTTTTTAAAACCTCTTCTCACTCTGACGGCCCGCCCGCGGGCCGTCAGAGTGTTAACGGCATATTTGTGTTATGCACACAACTGCTCTGTAACGATGAGTATTAATGTGATATCTCATTAGAAAGCTACGGTTCTTGTAATTCGATTTATGCAAACCATTTCAAGATACAATAACAACAGCAGGTACAGTTAACGTCTCTGTCAAACAAGCACTCCAAAAATAGCCGATAAAATATCGCCATGACTCACCGATTATGATTCATAACGTCCCCCTTGTGCATGCTAGTCCAGCAAAAACGGTCTTGCTAGGTGGCTAAGGGTCCACTCGATCGAATCCAGTAAAAGATTTAGTCCAAAACACATTAGTACGTCCATAAAGACCCACGGGGGGCTGTTGCATCATTTCAAATTAGCCAGCAGATATGATAACTCGCGATCATATTTCGGGCATAACTTCACATTCCGTGTCAACAGAGCGGAGATTTTCATCGCAAAATGGAGGCTGCATTCCGCTGGTTAGATTGACACCTCATTTGACCCAATAGGAGCTTCTATAGCCTGGTCACAGTCTGGAACAGCCAACGAGAGTCCGCTTTGAAAGACAATGCCCGCCTCTCTTCTTTGGGTATAGCTCGAGCCAATCGCAACAGATCCAGTTCAAACTCAGGCTCCATATAGCCAATGAAATTACGAAGCCAAGGATATGCAGATTTATCAGATTGAATGCTGGAAAAGTTTTCAAAACTGAACTGGAAACCATGACTCAAGTTCCTGAGACCGATTATCAAGACCAAAGTCTGGTTCATGAGAATTTTCAAGAATCTGTGAAAGTTGATAATGATTAAATATGATATAGTTAACCATACATTGACATAAATAAACTATAGTTTGAAATTCGGACATGTAGTATATGCATTTTGACCGAGCCTCCAAATGCGTTTTTCATGCGGCTGCACTCTTAGTAAACCACGTGTAAAATATTAATTTTCTGTTGTATTGTTATCAAATTATAACTTATACCAGGTACCATGACTGCATGCTGATGTAGGAGAGTCTTTTCAAGCCTGTAAATCCCAGCCGTAGATAACTGCTGCCATCTGTTGGCCAAAACAAATCTAGGCGGAAATATAATCCTTCTCTTTCAGTCTGCTGAAAACGCATTAGCTCAATGCTAGTAGCACTTACAGTGATTCTGACTGATTGTGAAGAAACTTCAGAGTGTTGCCGTTCAATAAAGACTAAAACCATACATGTACTCCCAATGGTTCAATAAGAGCTGTCAGTTTACTTTGGGTACGCGGTTGATAGGCGTTTTAGGCAAATTATGCAGGAGTGAGAAGAAGAACATGGATTTCTTTTGCTTGGAAGGGAGAGAGCAGGCTGGCAAGAGGAAGACTGAACTTTTTTACATTTTTATTTTTACTAGTTTATAGTCATGTAGTTTAACACAGGGTCAGTTGTACAATATAATGGGTTGGGCAAGTAAACAGGCCAGCTCAGCAATAAGAGCACTATTTATAAAATATAGAATGTAAGAAAACTATTCATAATAGAGTGGAAACGACTTATAGTGATCACGGCTGCCAGGGTCAAATTGATCTCTATTAGGGGATGATTATCATTTTTTTATTCATTACTTGAATAAACGGACAGCTTCACTTTTTCTGGCTTGCTGCCAATTCTTCTGCCTTTTTCCTGCTTGAGGTGAGGCTTTGCCTGTTTTTGGCCGGCTCTGTGTCACTGCAGGGTGGGTGGTGCATTCAGATGAATGGCGCCCGTTTGCCTGGGCTCCTTGCTTACCTGGCAGCAAACAAAAAGGGAATGTATGTTAGCCTTCCACAGCTTGAATTTTCTTTTTCCATATGTTGTCATGTACTAAAGAACCCCAACACTGTTAGCAAACTTCTTGATTGAACTGAGTAAAATTACATAACTTTTAGGCAGCAGTGATTCAGGCAAATTAGCAGAGAACATACCCTGTTCTCAGTCCCAGATAGTCTGAGTTTAGCCCCAGAACGTGTCAGCTCTGTGCTGGAGTTTATGATGTCAAGATACATGAAAATAATTGTTTAGTATGGGGCGAAGAATACCACATTAACCAGCCCAGTATGCCCAAAGATCCTGTTCATAGAGGGTGATTCTGTGACAGTGCCTGCCCTTTTCCAAACAGTTCCAATGACGGCTTCCCCAATGGTTCTGTGTAACAAAACATCTGGTGGGTCTGGTTAACAAGCCATTGCTATATATTAAACTGTAACCACAATCAACCATGTGTTTCAGTAGCCTGACCTTAACCGCACCTTAATACTTTTTTTTTTGTGCAGATATAGTTTAAAACATGGTTATTGTACATTGTTAAATACCAACGTTCTGCCTAGCGATAAGGTTACATTACATTACATTTTTAAAGTAGAGATGGGTTGGTGGACAGGCATATACTTCCAACTTTATTACTTTGCATTCAGGAGGTGCGCGTAAGTGTTCCGTCAAGAATCATAATCTTTTCCTAATCTTAGCCAAATGATTCACTTGCTATGCAAATATTGTAGACACCAGTTTTTAAAAAGCCTTCGCATGAAACATTTCATATTTATATGTTGAATAATGACATTCATGACTTGTTGAAACTCAATGAAACTGCCTCAGTGTGATAAAGATCTAGTAATGAGATCTCATCCAATATGTAATTTGCAAGGGAATATGACGGAGAATTTCCTAAAAATGGCATTCTCAATGCAGCATATAGGGAATAATTGTAGCAATGTAATTTACATAATTTGTATGTATCTATCAATCATTTTAGACACAGACATAGTTTATGGGGTATTTCAGGATTTCACATCGCTCCTGACATCATTGTTTAGGGAGATCCATGGATAATGAAGAAGAAGAAGAAGAAGGGCAGCTGTCACTCAATAGCAAGAGGTGTCGATTCTTTCAGACTGCACTTGTGTTTCTGGCCAACATTATGTGTGAAATAGCGCTGATTTAGTAGAAAACCCAGGCATTCCAGGAAAATGCAGCTGAAGCATGAAGCTTCTTGGGGTACAGTGGCCACTACATCAGAACCATCAAAGAGACTCATGAGGCAGTGCTGCAAAATGGTTGCAGGAAATGGAGCAAGACATCATCATTTATTGAGCTGAAGAGTCAGCAAGCCAGTTCACATGTAATGGTGTCAAGAGGCTGAGCCACATGATGGAAGCTACTCCAGTGAGATAGGAACAATGATGAGATAAAAGCAAACCGATTGAGAGCATACAAACCTGTGTATCACTGGTGTACAATGTTATGTGCTTGGAAGGAATGAGAAACCCTCGCCTTTGTGTGGTTATGTGAGAAATTTCATGTGGTCCTGTATATCAAAGACTTTGTGATGGTCATAGAGACAATATATATGAGGAGTATGAGACGATATCTAGTATTTACCTTAATTCCAAACAACCAGCCAAGAACAGGGCCCACAGCTATTTATTTTCAGTATTCACTTTTGCACCAAAGTTTAACTGGTGTGACATGTGTTGTGGTCATGTAAAGAGATGTAAAAACATTCCAACACGTCAGAATGATTTTAGGCCAAAATTGAGGCAAACTCACTGTGGAAGGGACCTTAATAAGGCACTTTCATATCCTCTCAAGCTTGAAAGGCACAATTATCATTTGACCCTCAACTAACAGCTTCTTTATCTGCAGCTCTATGGGTGACAGAACACTAACAAAGCATAGCTCACTGACTGAAGTATAATGGAGGTTGCTATCGGTTCTTAGCATGTTGCTAAGTATCACGGCCTTTCTTTTTGACATAGGGTGTGTAGTAACTCGCCTGACTTACTGTGCCAGCTGTATGACAGGAGAATGACATATGACCTAATTTGTGATAGGAGCAACTTAGTGGAAGACATGTTTTTTTTTTTTCCTTTCTCTGACAGCGCTGATTAGTGTTCTTTGGCATACATCCTCTTAATATACCTTTCTGCAAGAATTCCATGGTCTTAGTACACCTCACTGCAAGTGTTACATCGTCATATTAAACCTCACTGCAAGTGTTATGTTGTCTTGATACACCTCATTGAAAGCGTTGGGTGCGACTGTGGCTCAGTGGTAGAGCAGAGTCATCCTTCAATCAGAAGATCGGCAGTGTGATCTCCGGCTCCACTAGTCCATGTTGATGTCTCCTTGGGCAAGACACTTATCCCCAAATTGCTCCTGTAGCTGTGCCTACAGTGTGTGAATGTGTGTGAATGTTAGTTAGTCCTGATGGGCAGGTGGCACCTTGCATGGTAGCCCCTGTCATCAGTGTATGAATGGGTGTGAATTGGTGAATGATGACATGTAGTGTTGAAGAGCTTTGAGTGGTCGGAAGACTAGAAAAGCACTACACAACTACAGTCCATTTACCATTTAAGTTGACTTGATACACCTCACTGCAAGCATTTTCGTATCTAAGAACAGGCAAGGCCTAAAACAGAGCTTATCATAATATAGTGATTCTATATGTTTTGTAACTCGAGGTTACTAGAACATAGATACAGGAAAGGATACTAAACCCAGGGTGCATTGTGTTAGAATTCAGCCATTAGATCTAAAAGGTTGAAGGTGCAATCCTTTGTTTAACACTTCGTGACAAGGTGATTACCACTGTGATGCAAAACATTGTTTACAATACCATTCCTATTTTGACCCTATTTTCAATACATGTCAACCATATCTTAAGATTTAACAACCGTGTCTGGTTCCATTATTACCCATTGTTAATGCTTCTGAGTTGAACATATCCCAAATAGCCTATTTCGAATGTGATATGCTTCACTATTAATGTTGAGTGTACAACTGAAAGCAACACCATGAATGCCAGAGAGAAGAGAAGTCTAAAAGTGTGTGCCGTTATCAGGCGGCAACTGAAGAGTGAAGCCAATGCGGAAGTGTCTTAACCTAGCATTCTTTCTAATGGCCGTCAGGGGGTGATAGTTTCAAGTCTTCTTTAATACAGCATGATGTTGATTTAGTAAAGTATGGTCCGAGTTAATAGACCATAAAGCAGGGTATGCTTTAGGGCGTGGCTACACAGTGATTGACAGGTCACTACAGCTACCAGAGACGTATACGACATCTTTACGTCCCTCCTCTGCATTCCAAATATGGTAACTTCCATTTACTGGTTGCAAAACACCCGAACTCGGGGCTTCATACCAGCAAGCCCAAACCAATCGGTGACGTCATGACAACTACGTCCACTTCTTATATACAGTCTGTGGTTGTTATACGCATTTTGCCTGGCCCTTGAGTGTGGCCCTTTGGAACAGGTATAAACACGTTTGCCTTGAGACATGTTCTGAAAAAACTTCATATAAACTAGTAATGTTCAGCATACTAACTTAAAAAATCTTTACATTTTTCATTTTCTGCTTTTCTTTGTCACGTACGTGACATATTATGACCCCAAAACCGAGGTATAAAACAAACCATAGATTCTGCGTATCCTTCTTGAGAGATAGCAGCTCTCACACTTTAAATGTTTTGACTGTAAATCTCTCTGTAAGTCTCACATCAGGCTGTGAGCAGCGAGAATAGGAACATCAGCATGACCTTTACAAACACTCCTATTCCCCAACTCCCTACTCGCTTCAAGCTGACACATATACAACAGTGGAACAGAGCTCCCCTCGAAGTGTAAATGCATCATGTTATAGTGTAGTGTGTGTCTTGATGTTGGGGGGAGGGTAAGTCTAGAGAGCTTGAATTAGTTCTGCCCGGAGAGACATTTTCTAGGGTGTTCAGTGCCAGTGGTGCAGTGTTGCAGTGCACTGAGAGCAGCTCCATAGCAAATACCCACAATTCACCATACAAAACAGTGCTCACTATGATCACTGACCAGAAGTAACACTACTACACTTCCCCTTCTATTACACTGGATAGTCAAGGGACCAGTTTGAGGCATTAACCAGCCCTAATGTACTGATTAAAGGAATGAGCCACCTTGTGACTTTAAATGGAAACTAGACATATTAGTATCAGCACTCTCAGTGATGTCATGTGCACACCCTCTGAGGTGCTTACATGCCACTTGCAGGAAAGCTGACAGAGTGTGAAGGCAGAGTAACACTCTCTCCATGCAGCCATCTGTGGCTGGAAGACGTCGGCCTTTCACAGGCCATCCTCTAATAGAATTAAATATTATTTTTAAACCCTTTTGAAACCAAAGTTCACGTTATTTACAGGCAATTGAAATATCGCTAAAAGTATTTTCCAGACACGCCATGTATTGTTATTTGCAGGAAATATATCCTTGACACTGATTTTTAAAATATAGTGCACTCTTGCTAGTTTCTCAAGATTACCAACCGTGCCTTTAAGGCCTTTACACACCCTAATTTGAAAGTCAGTATATTTTTTAGAATGGCTGTTTTTGTCATGAGTACTTTCACACAGAACGCAAATGTTACACTAAGAAAAATCAACTATTGAAGGGAACAAGGTGTTTTCTTCTGAGCTTTCGCACCACAAATAAAGGCATCAACCAATCACTTTGTGCAGAATGAGTTGAGTAGCACCTATATCTATCTATATATCTATATTTAGTCCGAGCCAAGACTCTGGCAACTTCAAAGGCAAGCGCAGACCAAAACTACTCCTTCCGTTCTTACCTTTCACAATAAAAGCCCTGGATATATGATATTCGTAGGCGAGAATTTGATTTTTCAAGTTGTTTATTCATCACGCTCCAGGTGTGTAACTCCTGTCACAAAATATATGAGATACTATTACTGGAAAGTGTAAATTGGCTGATTCCAGGAGTAGTGTTTGATGTGTCAGTGTTGCAATTTTAATGAGTCATCATCATTCTAGGAAGAGCTGTTTTTTGTTTTGAATGTGTTGTTTTGGGAAAACACTGTTCAACATCATCTTTGTCCAACTAAAGTGGCAATCATGAAAAATGATTCATGAAAATAGAAAGCAGGGTTGGACATTGAAAGCTGGGTTTGATTTGCATCCATCTCCAAATATAACCATTCCACCACAATGTTAACATGTGGGCTGATTGTATTTACAGTATGGTGGACTTGTAGTTTTTTTGTTAACATTAAATTTGAACATGACCTTCACTGAACGGCTGCCTGCTCTCTGACAGTTGAACTCCTTTAAAAGGACATTACAAATGTGCACTTGGCTGCAGTTGCCACAGGATTTTAGGAAGACATCAGCCATATCAACGGCATAATCATTCTCCATCTGCTCCGTTCTGAGCATCTGCTCGACCAGTTGCTCAATCTGGGTCAGCTTCTTTCTCCTACGGGGGTCTCACACAGGTTGCAGCAGCTTGTATTCTGTATTATTATGTATGTATTATGTCTTTCAATTCCTGCATACTTTTAAACTGCTGCCTTTTAAATCATATGTGAAATTCATGTAGTAGCGAGTGCAGTCATTGAGATCAGAGGCACCAAATAGCATCATTTATCATTCACTGGGTTACAAGTCATGAGTGACTGGCACCAAATTAAAGGCTTTTCACTGCATTTTGCTAATCCTTGACTTAAGCCAATGTAAGGCCTCATCACTGAAAATGGTGGCTGACCTATGACCCATGACCGAGGGCCAGGGTTTGGTTTAATCATTGGTGGGGACATATGTCTTGGGTTCTTCCCGCAGGAAATTTTGAGCATCAAACACTTAATTTCCTACATTCTGGTGATTATTTTCTGCATCAGTTCATGTTGTAAATATCTTTATTTATGTAAAGGAAAAGACTAATTCTCCTGTAAATCAACATCTCTCATGTAATGTCATCTCTGCTGAGTCAACACATGTGGGCATGTGTCGTTTACTCTTGCATCCTCTTTTGTCACTTTTTTGGGGGCAAGAAACCTCTTTAAAAGAGCATGAGGCACGAATTCACCTCAATGATTCATTGATTCATTTTAATGAACTTTAACAGCTCATATGTTAAAAAAAGTTTCAAAAGTTACGGCACATTCAAAACACATCCCACATATCTTATTCTTTGAGAAGTTATAATATCTTGAAAAAAAAGCAATATTACTTTAATAAATGAATCATTAAATGAGAATAAAGTCATAGTATCTATAGTCTGCTGTGCATGACGTTAACTCTGCTGATATGGTAGTGTCCCCTTCTGACCGTCATGTGTGCTGCAGTGCAGGCAACAGAAGAAAGGGACCGCAGTATGCAGCCGGTCACACCAGAAGCACATTTCTCCCAAGCGGCAACTTCCGGTGCTGAGAAATGAAGCTGCTTTACCAGAGACTTGTCAGCTCCACCAATGAACAACCTCTTTTCACATTTTTGGATTAGCCAGGAGTTAGTCTGTGTCGTCCGTCACTGCTAGAGCCACCCACTTTGAGCTTCACAACGGCTAAGGTTAGAATGAAGTTTAGGTTCAGTTCGGGTAGGGTAGGGTAGGGTAGTCATTTAGTTGTGATGGTTAAGGCATGGGTTAGGGGCAAGATAAGGCAATATAACATGAACGCATACGTCCTCACAAGTATAGTACAAACGTATCACAACACAAATCAGAATATACCATCAATATTATTTGTAAAAAGCTGTGCTTTCAATCTTGTCTGTAGCCTTACTTATAGTCTCACACTGATACTGTCTCATGATAACAGAGGCTTGACGAAACAAAAATACTTGACTTTGACTTCAGAATTGGTGACTTTTGTTGGACTTGATGCACTCCTCCGGCCCATCAGGAAGAGCCTTGGATTAGCAGCAGCATATTCAGAGACAGACAGACAAAGAGTAAGAGTTCAGTTCAAGCTCGGCAGCATTTGTCGAGTAAACAAACACTTACACATCGTGTGTATCCTTGAGGTCTAACTAGAGTGCTGAGTGCATTTTTTTCCTTAAATATATCAGAAAAGCCTTTTTGTTATACTTTCAAATCCTGTATTGTTTATATCTGTGTTTGCTTGCTACTGTCTTCTTCTTTCCTGCCTTTGCTGGCACATTGCCACGACTGTTGGCGCACTACCACAACTAAGTGCAAATTAGTATGACAGCGCAAAACTGTCCACAGGAATGTGTATTGCATTTCTGCATGCTGTGATGCAAACAAAATGGAGCTCCCCTCTCACAGACATGGCTCAATGGGGCGTGTAGCAACTCCTCAGGTTACCATAACGTCTGCACTGCCTGATATTGATGCAAAGGTGTGGGCCTGTAAAGCCCATTAGTACATTGACATTGTGTAAGTAAAGTTGACTTTATTAGTTGCAGTTTTGCAAGACAAAAAGATACTTGATAACATCACTACTGTATTGCTTATTGTCAGAATAACCAGTGCTACATGCCAAATATAGATTTAGACTCATTTGGCCATACTTTTGATGCCATTCTCATCATTGAAGATATTATCAACGTCATCATTATCAACAAAGCATGAAGTCAAAACTCATTAGAGCTATTTATTTCAGCCTTTAGATGAATATGCTCTTACAGAGAAAGACATCAGGAACATGTGATGTGATGTGATGAGCTCATTTTTTTGTGTCAGTTTAATTCTTTAAAAATCCTTCAAGCTTTAGTAACATTCAGTGTTTATGGAAGTGAAGAAGCTGTAAATGCTTTTAGTTAGTTTTAAGATTACAATTTAGTGGACATCCCATTTCTACCCAAACTAAGTGACATGTTTCCCCACAAGTGTATTAGTTAGTACTTGACTGCTGAACAAAACAAATCACATCACTGTCAAAAGATTATTTGGAAATTCACTAATGTTTCTACATAATCCTGAGAACTAATATTCAGATATAAATATTGACGTCTCTCGATGTCAGTGAAGGATTCAGCCCATCTATTCTGGCTAAAGCTAAAGTTCCCCAGAAATCTTTCACCACCCCTTAACCACCTAAATTACAACACCAAAAAATATTTCATTAAACAAACCTGTTTAATAAATTATCTTTAATGTTTCTACATTAAAGATAATTGCAAGCAGAACATTCATAGACTAATTTGCAATACACCTCTTTTTTGTACCACAACCAAACCTGCTCATATATTGAATCATATACATATTCTAAATTGTAGTTATTATTTCTGCCATAGTTTAGTCAAGAGACTAATTTGTAAAATGTAACCCATACTGAATAGTATTTCTTCTCCATGGGTACTTGGTGGAACACATTTGTATTGCCTGGTTTATTGTCCCTAACTACAATTCTTTGTTCACCTCTCTAGGCAACATCAACATTAAAGCAACTTGATGGCGAAAACTAGAGGAGTCCCTTTAAGATGACACGCACAGACCCTCCTGACATACTGGTATCAACTGTGCATCGAGATATTAAAGTGGTCTCCATTTCTTCACACTACAAGTCCTTGCAACCCTCCAAACAATGTGATTCTATACATTACAGCACACTGGAGGACAGTAAGAGCAAAGTCAATAAGAGACACTGTCGTTCCTTTGACTACAGGTCATTGGAGTACCCAAAATCACACAAGTACTCAATGGAGTCCCCATTCAAGAAGGCTGATAGGCATGCAGCCAACCCAGATGTTGCCTGGAACGCCTTGGGCCGCCAGCAGAGATACCGCTTTTCTGCTCCGGACATTTTCAGCCATAGATTAACTCCTCAACCAATGGCTGCAGATATGACCAGTGAAGTCATTGTCCCTGAACAAAAAAGAAGGACCAGGTCCAAAAGTGCCCCTCGAGTCCAGACCAGTCTCACCCCTGTGTCTTTTGAAGGGTCCTCATCTTCAGGGAGGAAGGGCAGGGAGTCCCAAAGGGCTCCAAGAGATTCTCGCTGGAGGCCTGAAGTATCACCGCGTAGGGAGTCCTCCCACGCAGCAACTAGGGCTCATATGCATGACGTCCATCCAATTAAGTTGCAGCCTCAAATGAGTGACAGCAGTAGATACTCACCAAGCTATGCTGGTGATAATTCTGAGGATGGAGGGCTGGATAAACCAGCAACTAGTCCTCATGTCAGGTGTCGAGTTGACATAAAACCTGATGATGTAGCATTACATCATTCAGGACGAAAACAGGCTACACATCAAGTGGACATACCCTGGCAGAGGCACCACAGTGGGGGGAGTAGGAGTCTGACTGTGCCACGCCATTTCTCCTACTCAAGAACACCAACTCCCACCGATTCATTAGGCACAGAGGGTAGGCAAGCTTATCAATATTCCCGCAGCATGCCAAATAGTTACATACAACCCATGGAGATTCCTTTGCAAAGAATGCCTTCATCAGGTGATTACCATGGAAGGGAACGCAGAGCTCATTCTAGTCCCAATGTGCCAACCAAGTTCTTTTATGCAGATGATCCAGGGAGATATGTGACTACTGCTCCTCCTCAACCAAGTTCTGGCTTTCATGATGAACGTTACACACCAGGACAAACATATACGCCAAAAGTGCAATATGTGCAAGATCCAAGGACTCGAATGGTGCATGCTGTAACTACAAGACCCTATTATCCTGAGATGGAGCCCTATCAATACTCTGTGCAGACAGGGTATCCCAAACCCTATGCAGCAAATGAACCTGGGCCATACATCATACAGACACCTCCAACAAGAATATTTTGTGGGGATGATCCAAGATCTTATCCAATCCAGACTGCTCCTCCAAGGATTTATTATTCTAGCGACATGTATGCAATGCCTCCAGAGCATCATATTCCAGCAAGGGCGTATTACACGGAAGGCCGAAGACATGCTAGAGTTATTCAGGCACAAACAGATGACTGGTATGGCTCAGATGCATCTGGTTATTCCACCAATCCTGCCTCTTATGTATCTCAAGTCACCCCAACCAGAGTCCGTCAAGAGCCTGTGTTAACACCATGGTATGCCAACCCATGTGTAGAACCTCAAAGAATTGGCACAGAATCAAAATCGTACTCAAGGTCCTGGGACAATATTCTCAACTCTCGTGTAGAGAGGGAACAACCTCTTCCTGTACAGCGGGGTCAGAGCTATGATGATCTTCTTGACTCCAGGAAGCCTGCAGCAGCCACAGGTGACAAACCAGAACCAGTGGTAGTCAATCTCTCCAGTTCACCAAGACGCTATGCAGCCTTATCAATGTCTGATAGCTCACTAATTGACAAAAGCCCAACAGAGACATCAAAGAGCACTAATAGTAAACTCTGGTTTGTCACTCCTGAAATAACAATCACTGATAATGACATTCGACCAGGGAAACTTATTAAGGCTGAAGGACGGTCTGCCAGTTGGGACATTCTTGACTCCAGAAGCACCGAGGGTCCAGAACCATTTCAGCGAGACTTTGAAAGCTCAACCAAAGAGAAGATACATGACAATGCCTCACTACAGCAAAGCCTTGAACAACTTGATGAGCTTCTGGCAGATCTTGTGACTGATTACAAGCCACCCAGTAGAAGGGCAAGTGAGGACATTCTTGATCAGCTAAAGAAGTTGATTGATGAGGAAGAAGCAGTATCTCTGTCCAGAAAGAGCTCAAAGGCATATACAGATGAACCAGCTCCTCTTGACAAGCAGCCAACCTCAATAAGAATGAATCCTGATGCTTTTCGAGACATGGACGGAGCCAGTGATGCAATGAAGAGTGCAGATGAGTGCTCTCCAGATCAGAGCCCAGATGAGGATGATACAATGATGTGCTCGAACAACAAATGCCGGAGGACGGAGACCCTGTTCAATGCTTGCCTATATTTTAAATCCTGCCACAGCTGCTACACTTACTACTGCTCTCGTAACTGCCGCAGGGAGGACTGGGACATTCATAAAGAAAGCTGCCTGTATGGCAGAATTAGCAGCATATGTCGTCACATCATTAAACACTGCCGGGAGACTGTTGAAGTCCACAAAGCCTTCTCCCGTATTGCCAAAGTTGGCTATCTTTCTCGAGGTAGAGGAGTTCTATTCCTTGGTTTTCCAAATCCAGTGTCATCCAGTAAATTCCTGCAGTACGGCCTGGATAGTCTACTTATGTCTCCTACATACCTGTCTCTCCGAGAGCTTGAAAGCTTCAAGGACAACTTAGGGGAGTACTGTAAGGAGCTGCAGGAAGCTGGTACCGAGTACGACCCTAACGAATGTTTCATCTTGAATGTATCCATTGCTGTTGGTGACCAGTTACCTGATGGGCCATCTCCAAGAAACCAAGCTCCAACTGTCAGAAAATATGCAAAGGTAGCACTGGCTTCCTTCAGCCCTGAGAGAAAGGTTCACAAGAAAGAGAGTGACATGGAAACGCTGATCCTCACCCCACCCCCTGGAACAGCAGATATCGACAAAGAGGGAGAGGAAGGCAGGAAGGCCAGGGAAATCTGTTTTATAAATATACAACGGGAGTTAAGGATTCGAGGGGTTTTCCTACGCCATGAATACCCACAGGTATATCAGCAGCTCTGTGAGTTTGTGGAAAGTAACAGAAGGTTCACACCCACAACTATTTATCCTATCGATAAGAGGACCGGCAAACAATTCATGTGCATGATTATGGCTGCCTCGGAGCCCAGGACGTTGGACTGGGTCGGCACCCCGCATCTCCTTGATGACATTATTTAAGTGCACCTATTGTTGTAAATATATATGTATAGAAATACATATATATTATTTCACATATTTATATATCAATCCAATTACAAACATTTGTAGATAAGTATTTTGTTAACAGAATGATATATATTCATGTCTGCTTGATCAGTATTATTCTTTTTCAGAATATTTCCTGTCAGGTGCAGAATGAGTATAGTACATTATTTGTTTTAATCTTTTTAACAAGCACACACCTTTTATCCACAAGTCATTTGTCTGTATCCTGGTTACAACACATTCCCTTTGGTAGGGATTACCTAATCTCACATTATGGTATTTTGATTTGTGCAAATAATTATCAATATGTTTTTTTTTCAACTTAGCCTCTTTAAATGAGAGAGAGAGTCCATCTCTGTGAGTATAACGTTACTATTTTTCATATGTGACTCAAGTGGTTAATCACACAGAAAATATGAAACATTATTTTTCGTAAATACTTTCTATGCAAAGTTGCTTCATGACTTAACCACATTCCTGTAGAAGGAGTTTATTCAGTTATTATATTATATTATTATACACGTGACAGTTGTGCTACTTAAAACATCAATAAAAACAGGCACGAAGTCTTATTGTTGCTTAAGTAGAAGTACTATATTGAAAGTGAACATTTTCCTCTTTGAGTTACCCTGGAGAAATTCAAGCTAAGTTCAGTAATTCTTTGAATCCGCTCTTCAGAATTACTGGAGCACTACTGAACTTGGCTGTTGAAATGGTGCCAGTAAGCAGCCACACAGTAGGTGTCGGCCCGTGCTGTTCAGTTTTAAACACTGTGAATAGTGATAGTGACAAAAACTAAACTTGGTATAATACCAAGTAAATCATGCAATTTCCTATAACACTGAAGTTGATGAGTTGTATTTTTAGATATATTTACAAACAAAAAAATATATGAATTAGCAGCAGGAGTTATTGTCCTTAGAACGAGGTGAGCCAGATTTGGCACAGTAGCTATATGGTACATAAATGCGTGAGAAGACATTAGTTGTGTATTTGTGCTGCACTAGGTTTATTACATGTGTGATTTATATTGTCCTATTTGGTTTTAGCGAATGAGAACCTTTGCATTGCTCATTCATTGTTTGCAGAATTTTTAGAAACATGTATCAATGCAACTCACCCATGTTGCCTCGTCTCTCAAGATACATACATTTCTTGATTTTGTTTTTGTAGCGTCCTAAATCCCAAATTCCCTGCCAGCAGACTGGTAATGATTTAAAGTGTAGCTGAAACATATTGTATGCTAATAACAAAACTGTTTAAAAATGATTTGACCCCATTTGTCAAATGGCTCAACATATCCGGAAGACGTGAAGGAGTATTTTGTCAATCAGTCCTCGGTAATCATTAATTAATTAGTCATTGTCCCCCATTTCAACCTCTTCCCTTGTGATATCAGCTTTCCTTAGAATTTGTAAGACAAAGTACAGTGAAACTTAAAGTACATATATATTTGAAAAGCTGTTTCACTGAGTTACAGTAGTTGACTGGCTGACAGGACGAGCTGTACAGATTCCGTGAGAAGTTGCTGGCTGCATGTGACTGTTTTATATGCTCTGATCATTTTAACATGACATCGATGACAGTAAATTGCTCGATGAATGGACTTGTGAAAGTTAAAACTATGCTGTGTAAGAAAAAATAAATTAATTTTCATCACTCATTCAAGTTGAAATAACGTGTCAAAGACAAGGAAGAAGAGACCTCACTAAAATGTCTAGAAAATTCTGTAATCTTGTATTTTTTTATACTTTCAACATATGTGTGTGAGTGTGTCTATTTATAAACAATATCTAATAAATGGAATGGGAACTCTGGGTGTCTGCCTGTTCTTTAGGTGTTACAGCTCAGTCCTTCATATGTCTTCCATGTAGTGAGAGTTGTAAACAGGACAGTCAGTCATTGGGGATGATAAACATAAACCTTAGTCAGCTTGATCAAATGTTTGAATGATTCTTAGTTTTAGATGAGAAATGAATACTAGTGGAAAAATGTGATTTTCCCAAATTAGAGTAAAACTTATACCGGATATGTTTTATTATACTGTATATGCTATACGACAAAACGAAATCAACTCACTCAAACAATCCAAATATGGTTTGGTATACACTGAGCAAAGAAATTCAAATATTCAAATTTATGTTTTAGATTTTTATTAAATCTGACATACAATTTAATGTCCAAAGTTAAAGTAATTTAAAAAGTAAATGTTATCATAAGCAAAGAAATCTGACTTCCGACCAGATTTTGTGAAACGGACTTTTTGTCCTTTTTTTTGTTAGCCAATGTACAGATACAGCAGCACACAGGAGCCCATGTTTTCCCCAGTCTGACTGTGGTGATCATACCAGAGCCTGGCTTATGAATTCAGATTTGACCCCAACAATGATGTAGCTGGTACAGGCATATAACGGTAGACAAGTCTACCCGTGGTGAA